>NC_030427.2:14773710-14831210 GCF_001660625.3 Ictalurus punctatus | reverse complement strand
ATTTTGTGCTGTGTGTAAAGATGTCTCTTGTGTGGAATGACAACACAACTGCCGTTTGTAATCCCTGTGAGCTGTGCACTGCTGAAATTTCACACCGGGTGCTGCAGCAGTGAAGCGGGAGTTTGGTTCTCATTTAACAGTGCTGAAAGGTCTGGATGTTTGTGTGCATTGATTTTTAGGAGGTATTGATGGAGTTATTAGAGGAGTGTGCTGATGGGTTGTGGAAAGCCGAACGATACGAGCTGATCTCAGACATCTACAAACTCGTCATCCCCATTTACGAACAGCGTAGGGACTTTGAGGTACACACACACACACACACAGACACAAAAGTGAATAGACATCAGTTTATAGACATAGACATTCATCTCTCGTTATGTTCTGACAAGAAATGTGAAGCAGATTTACTGTTGCCAGCCTGAAGTTGATTATTTTCCTATAACAGCATGTCCCCAAGTTTCTTATTCCTCCTGTACCACATCATTTCGCCAAGTTTTATTTATTAAAGAACATGTTCTATTTGAATCCATTAATTGAAACGCTTACTGTATGTGAAACAACTGATCCCTTAAGTTATAGCAGCTGTAAAGGGTCGTTCCCTCACCAGCCTCTGTTTAAGTTGAAGGTAATAAGAGGAAAGAAAATGCAGCTTGTCCTGTTACCTCTGGCTGTTACATCGTGCTCACGCTGGAGACTCCTTTCATAAATGTTAAATAAACATCTCCTTAGAGCAGTGTGTACCGTATCAAAGATTATATAGAAACAATACAAGCGCATTGATATTTATAATCGTGTTCTTTATGCAGAAACTGGCTCACCTGTATGACATGTTACACCGGGCTTACACCAAAGTCATAGAAGTGATGCATTCTGGGAAAAGGCTGCTGGGAACCTTCTTCAGAGTGGCTTTTTTTGGGCAGGTATGGCATTTTCAAAAACTCCAGCACCGGTGTCCAGAAAATGTGTCCATAGGACGTTTATTTGGGATCTTGGTTTATACATATTTGCATGAGGTCCCATGCAAACACAAGGTGATTCAGTGAAATAAAATGCACATTGCGTTCATTTCTTTTGTAGTATGCATGAGAATGAAGTTCCATGTCTGCATGGTTGCTTTACTAAAAGCTTGTGTATGATTTTTCGGGTTTGGGGTTTAATCAGATCTTCTCTACTTTCTCTTTTCTTTCCATAAGGCTGCGGTAAGTGGTGCTGCAGAAACTGCTTCTGTGTTTGTGTGTGTGTGTGTGTGTGTGTGAGACTCACATTCAGCGCTGTTTTTGTTAATGAGGCCATCTCTGGCCTCCCTGCTCACCTTCTCAAAACAGCCGAGCTTCTCTTTGTGCTGATGTCTTTCGTAACTCGTCATAACGCACTTATGATGCAAGCTCACTCGTTTGTAGCCGCTCGGCGTTCACTCGACTTTAAAAATGGAAACTCTCTCACACTCATGCTCACGCTTGCAGCCGCCATCATTAAAAAGCCGGGCTACCGCTTTAGTGTACGCTCCAGCTGAGCCAGTAATGCTTTATGTTTTATGACCCATGAAACCACTCTGCTGTTGACTCCAGAGAGGTTATGTATATAGTGAAAGTGCTCTCTTTAATCCCCATTAGTGCTTCTGAAAGCTTGCGCTGGTGCATAATGTATTGCAGAGAGACAGAAGCGTGAGGTCGGAGTGACCTACAGCACGCAGCAGAACCATAAACTAGACGCTTTTCCAGGAACATGGCGAGAAACTGTGGTGCTGGGAAACCAACAAGTGTTAGATCAAGCAGGGTTTCATTTTAAGACAGGTTAAGACGGGTTGTACCGTTTCATTTTAAACTTGGATTAACAAATCAGATATCACGAGAATGGGCAAAATCCCTCTGAATCTCCAGTGTGCCTCCTAGTCCCTGTTTTGGCTGCCTGGACACCTAATTAACTTAATATAATAACATATGGTAAGCTAGTTAGCTAGTTAAATGCATGACACACGAATGGCGTGACAAAAGCATCCGATGTCAACAAGTCTGAGAACACTAGTGAAAACGCTTCTCTTTGGCACGCTTTTTCAATTTAAAGTGCACCTATTATGGATTTTCAAATATTACCTTTCATGTAGCGTGTTATAGAGCTGTTTGTGAAAGTAAAAAGTCTGCAAAGTTTCAAAATCAAAGCACATGACAAATGGAGTTATTGACTCCCAAAAGAAGGAAGCGATTCTGAACAGCTGAAACGAGTCGTTAGTGATTCCAGACTTACTACCTGTACTAGCCTACATAGGTTTGTAACAAAAAGCCCCGCCTCTGGTCTTCATCGGCTGCTCGCTGACAGACGGAGCCAAAACCCGTTATGGTAGCGGGCGTTTCCTTTTTGAAACACTCTGACAGCAGTAGACCAATCACAACAAACTGGGACATCTGACCAATCAGAGCAGAGCATGCTCTCTGAAAGGAGGAGTTTAGAATGAATCATTTAGAACGGATCATTTAGTGAGTCGTTTGTGACACTGGGGGAAAAATGTAATGCTGCAGCACATTACGAGCTTTATGAAACGAAATTATGAGCACATTAAAGTGTTTTTGACCTTGGATACATGTAAATCTATTGTATGATACCTCTAAAATAAAATTAGGCACGTTTCAAAACCATAATAGGTGCGCTTTAACACTCAGGGAGACTCACATCTCCAATTTCCAATTTAAAAACAAAACCCCAGATTTTCAATCTGGTCTCAGACTTTTGGACCCTCACCGTACGTCTAACCGCAAATGACCGGGTTTACTAGAACCGTACTCGCTAAACTTTATTTTGCGTGCATTTCACATTACTGATTCCGAAAACATCCGTGCACAATAATGAATCCACCGAGCAAAAGCTGATGTAATGTGTAGTGTAGTAGGCGATTGAACTCGAGAACGATTATGGTTCTGAATTCTGAATGATGGTTAAAATGGAATCCTGAGTCAGTTGCATCTGGATGATTGAACTTTCACATGAATTCAGCCAGAATTCTTGTTTTAACCCAAAGTACAACCCAGAGTACAGCTTGAGTACCAGAGCTGATAAACAGAAAGATCTCAGATGTTCTCAAATTTCTCAGATCAGTCTTAATCAGCTCAGCTTTCAGCATTTTCATGTGCCTCCTTTTGCTTTGATTTCGATGTGAAAGGGCTCTGACACACCAAGCCAACTCTTCGGCTGCTTTCACACTAGGTGTACTGGGTAGTTATGTTAAAAATCTCTTCTGATCCTGTCGACTCTGATTAGCAGTCTCTGGAGCAGGTTATTCAGCGTTGGCTTGGTGTGTCACGGCTCTAACGCGTCTCCAGAGTGACTGAACAAACCCTAGTAAAACTGTCATGTTTAGGGTTTCTTTGAAGACGAAGATGGGAAGGAGTATATCTATAAGGAACCCAAGTTCACCCCTCTGTCTGAGATCTCACAACGCCTGCATAAGCTCTACTCTGACAAGTTCGGCCAGGAGAACGTCAAAATGATCCAGGACTCTGGCAGGGTAAGATCATACATGAAATGCGTTCACCTCAGAGTGTCGGCACATACGGCATACTGTATGAAGCAGTCTCACGAAGCGATCTCATTTACATTCATTCAGTTCTTAGTTACATTTTTTTCATCCAAAGCAACTAACAAGCAGAGGTGGAAAGTTCTCAGTTTAGTGCTTGTACTACTAGAACATAAAGATAGTTGTTACAAATATTTTGCAATTTTTTTTTATTATTATTTTAGTCAGTTTCAGATGCATGTTATTGACTATCCATATTTATATCTTTTGAGCAAATCCACAGTCATGTTCATGGATACCACACCTCATCAGGAATAAGACTCCTTTAACACATTATTATGTGTTAAAGGAAAATATTCAGCAAAATTACACCTGCATTGATTATTTTTCCTATAACATTATGCCCTGAAGTGTTTTACTCCTCTTGTGACACATCAATTTGCCACTTTTTACAATGTTTTATTTTACTAAACAGCGACATGTCACACTTTTTATCCATTTATAATTACACTTAATGTGAAACATCTATGACACAAGTTCGTTCATGTTCTCGCTTACATTATAGCAGCTATAAACAGTCGTTCCCTCACCTGCCTCGCTTTTATTTATTTATTTATTTTTGATGTTAAAAAGAAAAATTGGCAGCTTGTCATGTTACAGACAAATTGCTAATGATTACCTCCCCTGGCCTGTGGCAGAAAATCTGTGATAAATGTTTGCGATAAATTTGTGGGTACCAAATCAGAAGATTTTACTGAATGTAATATATTGGAATGGAAGCCTCAGATCTCAGCTCTGGAGTATGAGAGAATGAAACTGAGAGCACTCCTGTGTTAGTCTTCACCTCCCTAACACGCATTGCGAATTTGGTAAAAAATCAGGGAATGCTGAGTTTTTCACCAAAAAAAAAATCCACAAAGGACTTCTTTTTTTCTTCTTCTTTTTTTTTACGAGAAATGTGATGTTCTCCTATTTTCACCAAATTTGCAGTGTGCGTTACAGAGGTGAAGACTAACTCAGTAGTGCACTCAGTTTTGTCCTATCACTCTCCAGAGCTGAGATACGAGTGCTTAAGTATGTTAGACTTGTCTCTAAAGTATGATATTTTTGCCACTTTTACTGTAGTCAGTGTTAAATGCCGTTGAATGCAAAGGTTTGTAAAAAATCAGCAAAAAAAAGTATCAATCAGAAGTATTTGTACTGTAAGTAATGTAGCTCCTCACACGGGGAACCAAAATGTAGGTAAAATGCCTGAAATAGATATAGCTATAACGTATTCCCTCTGTTTACCCCTGTTGCTTAGGTGAACCCTAAGGACCTGGAGGCAAAGTTCGCCTACATCCAGGTGACACACGTGACCCCCTATCTGGAGGAGAAGGAGCTGGAGGAGAGACGCACTGACTTCGAGAAGAACCACAACATCCGCCGGTTCGTCTTCGAGACGCCGTTCACCGAGTGCGGAAAGAGGCACGGGGGCGTGGATGAGCAGTGCAAGCGCAGAACTGTCCTCACCAGTGAGTCGGCCTAATCACTGTTCCTGACATCTCTTACTTCAGTATTCAGGTTCCATTCAGGTCTAAACTGATATCTTCGATCGTACGTTTAGGTGTGAAATTGGTTTAGCAGGGAATTGGTTGAGTTTGATAAACAAATAAGCAATGGGAGATATCACAACCAATCAGATATCACGGTGCTTAGTTTTTCAAGCGAAAATATGTCATTGAATTACCAAAACAATATATAATATATAAAAAAATAATACTGTATACTGCTTTCATTACATAGATTTATTCATCTGCTGTTCAAAGTGCTTTATCCTGGAAAAGTCATACTTTTTATACGTTTATAGTTACCGCCTGCTAAGCCAGATTCTTCAGTGACTTCAATCACGGTGTCCCTGAACCTTTGACCAGTTCTGATAACTAATCACGTACTTAATCAAAGTCTCCAACCTTATATGATCTGGCTGTGCTTCCAGCAAAGCTTATCAATATCTGAGAAGGACACCATGGTTGTGTGAATAGACGTATAGCATGGACGCCAGCGGTTCATACTGCGGTCATCATGTTACCGCTCAAAACTGAAAAACATGTTTAGGCATCTGAATTAAACCATGAGGCGATCAGTGCAGTCATTATGTTTTTTTATTTTATTTTAATGAACATAGTGTAGCTCCAATGAGCATGGCTTCTCAAGTACAATTTGCTTTAAATGCAAAAGTTTACAAATAGCAATAATGCAAGTGTGATCACCTGCTTATATACATGTACACAGCTGAATCCCTAGCTTTAACAGGAAGTGTAGCACAATAACAGGAAGTCCAGTACGATAAGCAGCACATCGTGTACTTTATATCTCTCACATTCACATGACGGGAAGGTTTGTTGATAGTGTTTTTTTTTCCCCTCACATGAGTTCATCTTTTCAAGAAACATTTTTACTATATTAAATAATACTACAGTACATAAAAAAACAACTGCAAGACCCCTTTGATTGTGAAGACGTAAGTGACTCCGATTTTATGACGCAACAAGAAGACGTTTTATTGTATAGCAGACTTTTCAGCTCCTGCTGATTCTCATTACACAGATTTGTGTATTTATGTCAAATGTATTAAGAATGTATTATGTATTCTCAGTACTTCTGTGTAAAAATGATTTAGGGGCGTGGCTACAAACTACGAGCTTTTATTTAATGATGTCACTAAATAAATTCCATGACTGTGGACCAATCACAGCCGAGATTACAGGAAACTTTTAATCACAGAACCTGTTATACTCAACTTTTCGTACTCTCCTTCTGTCTCACTCACTCTTTCTGTCTCCTTCTCTCTCCCCCATTGTGTCTCTCTTCCTCCTGCATGTCTCACTATCTCCCATTGTGTCTTTTTCTCTCTAGCTGTCTCTTTCTCCTTCCTTATCTCTCTGTCCTCTTCTGTCTCTCACTCTCCTTATGTTTCTGTCTTTCCCTTTCTCTTATTCTGCCAATCTCTCTTCTTCTCTCGCTCTGTCTCTTCTCATTTCTGTCTCTGCCTCTACCTCTCCTGCTTTGTCTTTTGTCTTTGAATCATTTTTGTAATGTTTTTTATGGGGATAATCATTTGTTAAATAAATATATATATATTTTAAATCTAAGGAAAAGAATCTGTCTTTCTCTCCGTCTCTCTCAGCCACTCAGTGTTTCCCATACGTGAAGAAGCGCATAGCGGTGATGTATCAGCACCACACAGATCTCAGTCCTATAGAGGTGGCCATAGACGAGATGAGCGCCAAAGTTACGGAGCTGAGAGCTCTGTGTGCAGCCGCTGAGGTGGACATGATCCATCTGCAGCTCAAACTGCAGGGCAGTATCAGTGTACAGGTATGAGTTTTACACACACACACACACACACACACACACACACACACACACACACACACATATTCATCAGTGAACCTAATACAGTGTTGTTTCTCTCATTAGGTAAACGCAGGACCACTTGCTTATGCGAGAGCGTTCCTCGACAACGCCTGCGCCAAAAAATACCCCGACAATAAAGTCAAACAACTTAAAGAGGTCTTCAGGTACATGACTCAACTTTCTGTTTCTTATACACGTCTTCTTAACTCCGTTTGAAGACCCCAGGTGCATCTAGGTCTTCTAGGGAGAAAATCACCAACATGGCCGATTCACAAGTCTCGAGATAAATCTAATCCCGTCCAAATAGGGTTACGGGACAGTGTGTAAGTGTGTGTGTGTGTTGTGTCTGTAGGCAGTTTGTGGAGGCTTGTGGCCAGGCTCTGAGTGTGAATGAGAGGCTGATAAAGGAAGATCAGCAGGAGTATCACGATGAGATGAAGGCCAGCTACAGAGACCTGACCAGAGAGCTGTCGCTTATCATGCACGAACAGGTACACACACTCAAAGACACATCAAGAGACACACACTGATTTAAAGCCACTGTAACTGTCATACTGTCGTAATAACAGTAGTAGATGAATAAGACTGGAATTAATACACATGGGTTAAACTGGGATTTCGGTTTATTATTAAGTATTATAACGAGGGCATTATTGAACTCACTGCAGCTACTTTACGTTTTTAGCTTTACTCATTTCTCAACTTTGATATCAAGGATATCAAACATCTAGATTTCAGATCTGATTAGCAGGATTAATGTACACCGCTTGCTAGCTACGTGCTTTATGAGTGAATCCATCATACTGTAGATGTACAAAGTGATTATTATATTTCATAAAACTCTATTTACGTTACAGACATACAGTATTATGCAATTTTGTTTAGCTCCCAATATTCAGGAAGTCCGTACAGGATTTCGCAGAGTTTTTTGTTAATTTTGCAGCTAAACATACTTGACCTTGCTGTGGCTTTTTTTTTAAATTGCGATGCAACTTGCTGAGTTTTTTTTTTTCCGGAAAAATACCTGGAATTGGCGAAATCGCAACTGCACAAAATTGTCTTTCGCAGTGATGTTTGTTGGTAAATGAGACCTTTTAGCTTTATTTTGTGGTAATTTCTGTGAATTCCTGAAGGGACTGCTCAACATTGTGCTTTGGAATAACTTAAGATAAGGTTATAGTGGGGAAAAACAGCAAATGTTTTTGTTCTACTTATTATAATCTGCTGATTCAAATTTGAGGCATCATTAACGTTGATAATTTAAGCGGCAACTATCAAGAAAGGATTTAAAATATAATCTTTCGAATGTGAAAATCATGAAAAAAAAAATCATGGATTTGATCGATTTACATTCCTGATGTTGGATTATGGGAAATAACGTCTCGTGTTAGCATGATTTACATATATTTCATGAGGTTCGCTTTAGAAATGATTTACATTTCCATCATGTTATCCCAGCATCTCCAATCATCTCTGCGCCTTGTACTGGATTGTTCAGTATCGAGAGTGTTTTAAGGGATTTAACTCTCATGTTCTCGCTCTTTTTGTGCACACCTGTGCAGATGGGATGGTAACAAAACTTCTTTTACAGAACATATGACTATTTCTAAAAAGAAATCCGTTTTCCTTTAAGTTCTAAACTTTCCTTTTTCCGATTTTTTTTCTCCAGATCTCTGCGCTGGAAAATGGTACGAAGGGCTCGCTCTCTGATTCGCTGCACATCTTTAAGGTCATTAGTGGCAGCCCAGGTGGCTCCGCCCCCAGCTCTGCCTCCTCAGTGTGACCTTTCGAACCCTTAAAATGGAACATGGGAAGTAGGAAAACATAACGTAGCAGGAGGAGAGGCTCTGGGACGATGGGGAATTATTGATCCGATGTGGTTTTAGATAACAAAAACAAAGTTAGGGTCACGTGATTAAAACCGAAATGAAAGAAATTTAAATATTTGCTCCAACCTCTAATAGATTTTTTTCCTCTCTTAGAACCCCAATCAGGT
This sequence comes from Ictalurus punctatus, assembly GCF_001660625.3. NCBI lineage: Eukaryota > Metazoa > Chordata > Actinopteri > Siluriformes > Ictaluridae > Ictalurus > Ictalurus punctatus. The sequence goes on along the minus strand of NC_030427.2, from coordinate 14,822,307 downwards.
TTTCCAAAGTTTTGAGAACACTAAACTTTTACACTTAGAATAGGAATATTAAGAAGTAAAATAGGAGAATAATCAACTGCAACTTATTCGCTTTATGACACCACTCTGTTGTTGATTATTTTCCTAGAACAGTCTCCATCTCAGTGTCCTTTTAAAACATTTTCAGCATGAAGAACAAAGGAGCAAGCCTTGATCTGTGCAATATACGTCTTATTGTGTCTTATTTTATTATTTTATTCGTAAGTCTCTTGCCAAAGAGGGAGACGAGATGCAGCATATGTACGTTACAATTTTTAAACTTTCGTCAGGTCTGTTTATCTTTCGCGTATTCGCATTTGGTTTTGTATCCGATGCAGTTTTTATTTAATGCAGTGGCACATGTTTCCATTTGAACAGTTCTGTAATATATTAATGTCTTAAAATGCCTTTTTCTTTTTAATAAAAATAAAATAATTGTGCTACAATTGAGTCTCTCAATTTTACCCTAAAAAATATACACACACACACACACACACACACACACATATATATATATATATATATTTCAGTTTTTCTTGATCAAACAGTATGTATTTGCAGTGTTTGTCATATCTTAAGACCTTTTTAAACATAAACAATACGTCAACCTCAATGAACTTTGTATAAATATGTTTTATAAGCGTGATACCAAAATAACACAATGGCAAATGGGGGGGGGGCTAAATTGTGCTTTGTGCAACCATTTTATGTGGAGTGTTTGTGGTGTAAATGTGCATTTTAACACTAAATTACTGTACACAACATAAAAAGTCAGCTAGCATTTTGCTAAAAAACCTGAATTCTTTGCGTGACCCTGAAGTCACAACATCAACATCATCATCACGACTTTATCCTGTTTAATTAGGAACCCAATGTAGTATTGAGAAGTAAAGAAAGCTTCTAATAGTTTGTGCAAATGAACCATCGAGACGTGTGTTTTTAGCACACGTTTGCACGTGCACTTTATGTAGAATGTTTGTAGATCTTATTTAGTTCTGTGTCTCATGTAGTTAGTTTGGTGTTTTATGTAGCACCATGGTCCTGGAGGAATGTTGTTTCGTTTCACTGTGTACTGTACCAGCTATATATGGTTGAAATGACAATAAAGGCACTTGAACTTGAACAAAGAAAGTACCTGAAAACAAAGAAATGGAAGAACAAATTAGACCAAATGAAATAATATTAGACCTGAAGGAAAAAAAAGCGTCATAAATGATCCCATTCAAAACTATTATGTTGTCGGATTGTTCCAGTATTAAACATATTTTTATGCACATTTTTTGTCACATGTAACAATGAAGATACATCCTTAAGATCCAGATCTCGTTACATTGATTGTTGTCTCATGGTGTGCCTCGAATTACAGCCGTCTCTCAGTTGTAGTCGAGATGTTTGGCCGTGTGATGAAGGACGAGTCCGGTGTTTGATTAGATATCCAGCATTACGGTTAAACAATGTACAGGTGTATATCTTAATGAACCTGGCATGAGTTTATATCCACATGTAAACACTTTTCCATAAACACAGCCTTCTTTAATAGAGATTACAAATGGACAAATCTATATACAGCAATATACAGTGCTTTACAAGTTTGCACATACTTATAACCAACAAGACGTTTAACACCATTTACACAATCATAAAGGAAATAAAACCATATTAATAAATTGAGGCACAGTGAAATAAATTGAGTAGAGCATGCCAACCGGCTCGAACGTAATAAACATAACTGCTGACTGGGACTCTTGCTGTAATACTTAACCTGTATGTTGTGTCATTGTCATAGAGGCCCATTTTTTTTCTTTTTTTCCCACCAGAAAGCGAGGGGAGGGGTGGGGTGGGGGGGGCTTTTGCACTCAAGTGTAAAAATGTACTCGTTAGCCCAACAGTTGATATCACATGTTCCTCTCTTCACGATATAATAACAAGTGGTCTATCAGTCGACCCCCCCCCCCCCCCCCACCCCACACACAAACACACACACACACACACACACACACACACACACACACACACACACACACACACACACACACACAGATGTTCTGAGCCATAAATGGGGTCCACAGTCCACAGTCCTCTCTGCCTGATTAGGATTTATGATGCAGGTTATATATAAAACCCCACTACCTGCTTCCCCAGGTGCTCAGACCACAGGAGGTGTGTGTGTGTGTGTGTGTGTGTGTGTGAGAGAGAGAGAGAGAGAGAGAGAGAGAGAGAGAGAGGTGTAATAAAGGATATCCCTCAGTGAGGAGTAAGAGACAACAGGAAACATGGCAGGTGAGTGGTCCAGGTGACAAACTACAGCATAAAGGCTTGGATTGAATATCTTCAACTTAAATTTTAGCAGTTAAGCATGATGTTTTTTGTTAAAATTGTTTCATTGTGTTAGCCTGTCTGTTATTCGTGTCTTTGTGTCAGTATTCATTCTATTCTATTTGAACTGAATGTGCCCATTTACATTAGTAGGTCCAGTCTGAAATGTCCAATCTGAAAATATGAACACACTTTATCTTACTTTATAGACAATGAGCAGAGAAAAGGGAAGCAGACCAAATCCAAGGTGAAATAATTTTTTTTTTTTAAGAACCAATACCGTATACTGTATTATGTCTTAGAGAATTGAATTGAATTATTATTTTTGCCCGTGAACAGACGGAGTGCTGTGGCTACCCTCTCAGCATCTTCTTCATCGTCGTGAATGAGTTCTGCGAACGCTTTTCCTACTATGGCATGCGAGGTAAGTTCAGGAAAAAACTTGTAGTTGCATCCTGCATGAATTCTGTAGGAAATATATATTTAACAATTTATTAAACCAAAAAAATTTAAATTGCAAGAAGTAATAAAATGTGAATGTTTCGAGCAAAAAAGAAAAGAAAAGAAAAGAAAAGAAAAGAAAAGAAAAAAACATCAACGTCTAAGAGGTTGGAGGCGTTTATAAAGGCTCACGAGAAGTTATTAGACATTTGCATGTCTGTTGTGTAGAATAATTAGAATGAACGCACTAAATATTTGTCAAAGTGTGTACAAACTTTTGCACTCCTCAGTATTTCACCTTTTTTTCAACTTGAATATCAGTTCACCATCCTGCCTCCTTTCATCTATTCTCACCTCTCTTCTCCCCTACTCTCTCTCTCTCTCTCTCTCTCTCTCTCTCCATCTGCAGCCGTGTTGGTGCTGTATTTCCGTTATTTCCTGCGTTGGGATGATGACTTGGCCACCACTATCTACCACACCTTCGTGGCTCTGTGCTACCTCACGCCCATCCTGGGAGCCATCATAGCCGATTCCTGGCTGGGAAAGTTTAAGTGAGTGAGAGGACATGTATCTAATATTTTTCCAGCACTGAGCAAAATATATACGGTATATAAGCTTTGTGGCCAGTTCTTCATCAGTATGGTGGAGAAATGAACAGATACCAGGATTGTTAAACTCTAACTCTAACTATATACTAAAATGAAATAAAATGTTGTTTTTTTTTGTTTTTTTTTAAAATGCTATACAAATAGTATTTAGCATGTTTGCCCCGCACCTCCATGGCTGGGTGTTCGTTTACTCCGTTTTCCTCTGCAGTACAAAGACATGTGCTGTAGGCTGATTGGCATCACTAACTTGTCTGTAGTGTGTGAGTGTGTGTGTGTGTGATTGTTCCCTGAGATGAGTCTGCACCCCATCCAGGGTGTGTTCCCTACCTTGTGCTCCGAGTTCCCTGGGATAGGCTCCAGGCTCACTACGACCCCATAGACTATAAATAAACTATACTAAAATGAAGTAAAAAATGACACCTAAATTAATTAAACTAATAAAGAATGGCACATTAAATTCTTTATAACATAAAACAGTAGTGTGAGGTTTTTTTGCAACTTGCAAGAAGTATGGGAAAAAGTCACATTATAAATTTTATTTATTTATTTATTTGTTGATTTATTCTGTATAACTTTATAAACCCCTTTGAAATATTCCCTCATTTTATAAACTGTTCTGAAAAGACTCTCATGGACAATAACAGGATCCATTTTTATTTTATTTGAACATAACTGCATTTTCATATTCAATTTATAATCCCTCAGTGTGTCCCCAGACCTAAAATCACTAAACCTAAAACCATGTAAATAAAAAGCTAAATAAAAATATCTCTAAATAAATAAATAAATAAATAAATAAATAAATAAAAGAAAGTATCAAAATTGCACTAAAAGCTTATTAAACTTAAACTGAATTTCAAAAGATTTTATAAATAAAAGCAAAAAAATTATACTGACCTCTCTCTATTGCTCTCTCTCTCTTTCGCTCTCTCTCTCACTCTTGGTGTCTCTCCCTCTCTTTCGCTCTCGCTCTCTCTCTCTCTCTCTCTCTCTCCAGGACAATAGTGTATCTCTCCATCGTGTACACTGTCGGACAAGGCGTCATGGCCATCAGCGCTGTCCATGACATCACAGACTCCAACCAGGACGGCACTCCTGACAACATGACCATCCACGTGTGAGTTATTAAACATGTAAACAACCTGATCCCTATTGGGTCGGGATTGGATTTCCATTGGGACATGGCGGAATTTTATGTCATTTAAGATCTGTCTCTTTACTGTTTTTCTCCCACTTCCACTGAGAAAATTTCAAATCAAATTATGGACTGCTAATTGATCATTTTTGTCTGACTGGAATCAACACGTCTGTGATTTCGCAGGTAGATGCTGTCTCTGAGTCTTTTGACCCCGTCTACTCGCCATATTTAATCACTTCGAGCACTTCCTGAATCGTGAAAAGATGAATGCTTTGTTCGTACACTGCACATATCAGTACGTTCTTACTCAAAATTCTGGTTTGTGTTTGAATTCAGTGCTTTGTCCATGGTGGGTCTGCTTCTTATTGCTTTGGGGACGGGAGGCATCAAACCCTGCGTAGCTGCCTTTGGAGGGGATCAGTTTCAGGACCATCAGGTTTGTGAGCTCTCATAACTGCACACTTTTCATATTAGTTATTAGTAATCAGTATTATACCACAGCAATTTCTTCCAGTGATTAAAATTTTTTAAAAATGAAATAACATACATTTGTGGCTCCATTTAATGTTGCCAAGGTTAGTTCCCGTTCTCACTTACCTTAGTGCAGCTATAAACGTTTGTTCCATCTCTCTCATGAAATTAATAAGACAAAACACGCACACACACACACACACACACACACACACACACACACACACAGCTTGTCCACAAAAAAACGTAAATTCCTCTGTCCTTTGCTGCTTTACTGCTGACACTGGAGACTCCTTCCATAAATGTCTCCTTAAAGAAAACTTCACCATATCAACGATTACACAAACCTGTTTATTTTAGTGGAGTGTCCACCATAAACATCCCTGTGAATGAGCTGTTACTATAGAAACGATAACTTAGCGCATTAATACAGCACTACTGAATTGTCACAGCTCTGAGGTATGATAAGGAGTTAAACGTCACATAAACACACACGAATTAGAGCACTTTAAACCAGGAAGCTGAAGTCAGCATTATGGATCCGAAAAAAGCACGATTTATTACAGTACTTTGCACCAATTAGTCATTATCAGAGCGCAAGGTTCGTGTAATAAAGATTAAATACCGCATATGGAGGATTATTGATAAGTACTGCACATGGATCATTACTGAGACGTAACACGCACCGTCATAAATCCATTACACCATAAAACTCTGTTGAAGTCTATAAAAACTCAATTTACAGTTTCAGTGCTTTAAAAATCAGCTGTAACTGTTTTTTTTTTTAAATCCAGGAGAAGCAGAGAAGCACCTTCTTCTCCATCTTCTACCTCTCAATCAACGCTGGCAGTCTGCTCTCCACCGTCATCACACCAATCCTCAGAGGTGTGTACAGTATGTGTGTGTGTATACAGTATGTGTGCATGTTTTATAAAGCCAGGATTTGTGATCACATGACCCCGGAGGTTGATCTCCTTCCTGCTTGTCTTTGCTACAGCTCAGGAGTGTGGCATTAACTCGCAGCAGAAATGTTATCCTCTGGCGTTCGGCGTCCCTGCGGCTCTCATGGCTGTCGCTCTTGGTAAGGGCACTCGGTTTATAATGAAGCTGTTAGACACAGTGGGGTGCTTTTAACCGTAGCTTCGTCTCTCTCTCTCTCTCTCTCTCTCTCTCTCGTGTGTGTGTGTAGTGGTATTCATTGCGGGCAGCAGCATGTACATCAAAGCTGCACCCAAAGGCAACATAATGCTGGAAGTGTGCAAGTGCATTGGGGTGAGTCTTAAAGTAGTATTAAAGTACAAATAGTCCGGCACTAATCTCTCTCCACCATATCATAACGCGAATTTACAACTACTCCACCGTTACACTCTAACAATAAAGAGAAAGTCCTGCTGTACTAAACCTGGATTTATCCAACATTTCTAAAGCAATACAGAAAAAAAATTGTTCTGGAAACTTCCGTGAAGGTTTTGTCGTATTCATGCACCGTCACAGATACACAAACCACGAAACTGCTCTCTGAAAGAATCCAGTGATACATATTTCAAGCTTCATAAAGTTTGCAAACAACTTTAACTTTAACAAGTGCCCTTAGACTTTCCAAATATACTGTCTTACTGTTGTTTTCTTATTGTTTTGGAGTATTTCTTTAAAAAAAAAAAAAAGTCACCTGTGTTAAGAAATAAAAGATTAAAGGTGTAGTTTGTAGCATTTTGGAGCTAACGCTACTTTATTCGAAACATAATAATGCTAAGTCTGTCACGTCTCCATCTTAGTTTGCCGTTAAGAATCGCTTTAAGCACCGCAGCAGCAGCTATCCCAAGAGAGAGCACTGGATGGACTGGTCTGAAGAGAAATATGACGTATGTACAGTAACTAACACACACACACATCAACTTCACACCTTCCATCAACTTAATGCTTACAGGAGCTAATTAATGCTAAGTCTAGCCCTAAATCTAACCCTGAACTTAACCTCAGTAACCAAAAGGAAATCCTTTGGCTCTTTTAGTCCTTTTTTAATTTTTTATATATATATATTTTTAAATAAAAGTTGTTGTTTTTTTTTTGTTAGGACACGACACATTTTGAGGACATTTTGGTCCTCACTAATAGCTAAATGCACTCTTCAGAGCTACTTGTAAAACAAGGCTACTAATGAAAAACAACATGTCCTGCATGAAAAGACTTGAACTTAAATTACAATTCACTTTTTTATTTATCCAGAAACTGCTGATCGCTCAGGTGAAGATGGTGCTGAAGGTTCTCTTCCTCTACATCCCATTACCCATGTTCTGGGCTCTGTTTGATCAGCAGGTCAGAGCACGTGCACACACACACACACACACACACACACACACACACACACACACACACACACACACACACTTTAGAGTTTTATAGTACATGTACATGTTTTAATGAAATTATCTTCTGTGTGTGCAGGGCTCTCGCTGGACTCTGCAGGCCACCACGATGAACGGCAACTTCGTAAGTCACTCTTAACTACTGACATCTGAGAATTTTTTAAATATAAATAATGCATGTTTTAAAAAGGGAAATTTTCTGCCTCCGTAATCAACACTGAAAAAAAGAAAACAATTTAGTAGTTGCAATCATGTAAGTGGAAAAATCCAGACAGTAAAATGATTATTAACACTTATTAATGCAGGATTTACCTTGTTATTAAATAAATAAAACATCATAATAATATGTTAAATAAATAAATAATGAGGATTTTTTTTGCTTTTTCTCCTCAGGGTTTCTTCACCGTCCAGCCAGATCAGATGCAGGTAAAGATGTTCACTGATATTATTACAGTATATGCATTTGTAGTCTAAATCCTATATAAACATTTAAAGTAATATAAAGGTATAGATAATCTCAGAATGCCTGACCTCATTTCCTGCAGACTGTGAACCCCATCCTGATCCTGGTGATGGTCCCCATCGTGGACAGCCTCATCTATCCTCTTATAAAGAAATGTGGTCTGAACTTCACGTGAGTATTTTTTGGGAGAAGCAGCCTCTTCCTTCACACCACTAAGCTCAAAATGCTAGATGGATTGGTTCATAATTGTGGATTCTTGTTGGGACTGTGACAGGCCTCTGAAAAAGATGACCGTGGGTATGTTTATGGCGGCATTAGCGTTTGTGGCAGCGGCTCTGGTGCAGATTCAGATCGATGTGAGTGCACACACATGCACGCTAAAAACGTGTAATACAGTGACATTATCTGTATCTGTTTAGTGGTTGAAATGTTCATATCTATATCTGGATTTCAATTTAAACCTGAAGTGACCATGACCTAAACCAGAAGTTTTTTCCCCCCTTTTTTTATTATTTATTTATTTTTATTTTTACCACTATGCAATCAGAAACACTGGAAAAACTCACGTGTATACCTGTATATTGTATTGAGGTTAATATATTGGAAATGAGATGCTCACATCTCTGCTGGGATGTATCTAAGTGCACTCCTGTGTTAGTCTTGACCTTCGTAACTCATGGTGTGAATTTGGTGAAAATCGGAGAACATTAAATTTTTCACCCAAAAAAACCCACAATTTTTTGGGGGTGAAAAAATTTGACGTTCTCAGATTTTCCCCAAATTCACATTGTACATTATGGAAGTCGTGACTAACACAGAAGTGCACTTGGTTTCATTGTATCACCCTTCCACAGTGGAGATATATTACAATATATTGTAGCAAAATCTTGTGTAGTGTTGTGTAGTGTAGTACGGCATAGTGCTATACAGTACAGTATAGTATAGTAGGGAGATTAAATACTTATAACCAATAAAATTGGTATACTTTAGCAAATTATACTACAGTAAGTTATAGAATAGTATGATATAGTAGATAAAATTGTTATGATAATACTGTCGGTAAAATAGCTACAATATACTTTAATGCAGTATAGTAAATAAAATAGTTATATGTAAATATAAACTCGTGCACTACATGTATATTTTAACTGATATCGACCATTAAAATGTGTCGATTTTCATTTGTACATTTACACATTTAATAAAGCTCTGGAGAGTGATGGGACGAAGCTAAGTGCACTCCCGTGCTAGTCTTCACCTCCCTAACTCGTGCTGTGAATTTGGTGAAAATCAGAGAAGGTGGAATTTTTCGGCCAAAAAAACCCCACAAAGGTTTTTGTAGGTGAAAAATTTGACGTTGTCAGATTTTCATCCAATTCACATTGTGTGCTAGGGAGGACAGGTCTAATATAGGAGTGCACTTAGTTTCATTCTATAACCCTCCAAAGCTGAGATATAATGGGTTTTATACAAATATGTTTAGATGTTATCGGTTCATCCCAAATAATGTGTTTGTTTACATCCCTACTGTACAAACTGCGTCAGGTTACAGTATGTGGCAGAGTAATGTGTCGTGTTCTGTGTTTTGACATCCAGTTCTCTCTTATTTCACAGCAAACACTTCCTTCATTCCCCTCTTCATCTGAAGCTCAGGTGAAGTTCGTAAACTTGGAGAACAGCACCTTGAGTATATCTGTGAATACACAACCAGAAGAAATTCAGGCTTTCCAGGTATCTGCTCTTTCTACTCCTTCACCACCTCATGATATCTAAGTTTACAATCCATGCGTGTATACACAGTAACACACATTATCAACATTAGAGTTTATCAGATTTCTGCTCTGATACACGCTCTGTTTATGAACTGAGGATTTAAAGCTTTTAGAGTGATTCATGAAGACACTTTTTGTAATATTTGCTAAAGTTCATAGCCCCCCCCCAAAAAAAAATCTTTAATTTCTTTAATGCTAGCCAGCTAGCTAACATGAGCTGAATGTATATTTGAGAAGAATCTGATGTCATATTCATAAATGTTCAATGTTCTTTGTACGGCTTATTTATGAGTATGGCTTAAACATTGTCAGAAATTCTAATCAGGCTACTAGTTAATGTTAGCCATCTAGCTAACATTAACTAGTAGCCTGATTAGAATTTCTGACAATGTTTAAGCCATACTCATAAATATTTTCAATCTCAATGCTAACATTAGCCTAATAAATAAATCTTACTAGCCTGATTGAAAATCTGAAAGGATTTTTAAACCATGCTCATGAAAATGTCATGATCTCTAACACTAGCTTGATAAATAACATGAAGTAGCTGAACAGAATTTCTGACAGGATTTCGATCATTTTATCAGAATGTTTATAAGCTCGACGCTAGCACTTGCCCACAACCTAAAATTAACTAGCCTGACAGAATTTCTGACAGGATTTTTAGTTCATATTCATAAATGTTCATGATGTCCATGCTAACACAAACCAGCTAGCTTAGACTAACTAGTCTGAGTTGAAGTCATCTTCATAATCTCAATGCTAACAAGCTAGATCAAATTTCTGACAGGACTTTTATGACATCGTCATTAGCTAGCATTGAGAATTTCTGACTGGGTTTTCACCACTAACAGGATATCTGAAGACAGGGTGGTTACTCAAGCCCCACTTCTCACACCAGTCTTTAAAGAATGTAGACATTAAATATGGATAGATTTAGGTTAAATAAGGAGAGATTTAGTAAAATAGAAAATGAGTATATATATATATATATATATATATATATATATATATATATATATATATATATATATATATATATATATCTGTACAACTGTAAAAGGAAGAACAGTTAAAAATAAGTAAATAACATGCCCTCCGTCTTTGCAGTCGTATGGCTACATGACCCTGACCTCAGACACTATGAGCTTATCAGTCGGAAACATATCTCACGACTCCGTCCCTCTGGTGAAAGGAGATCGGCAAACTTTCCTGCTCACATCAAACGGAATTCAGACACAGGTAAGTGTGACTTACATCCTCAGATACCCTCCACAGACAATTATTATTATTATTATTATCATCATGCATACTTTCAGGCTAAAGCAAGATCATAAGAGGAGTGATGTGTGTAAACACAATGAACCAGAATGCTAAAAATGTTTCTTTATGGCTGTTATAAAGACATTCAAGCTTGCGTTTCAAATTTAATATTTAAAATTGAAATCTTTTGAAGTTGTATTTTTCTATGATCAAACGAAAGAAAAATAGTTATTAATTTATATTATATAGGCAGGAACTATATTCATGTTTTCTGACCATTCCACCTCAAATGAAAACATTTTTAAAAACAACATGGCTGCACAGGGAATTATAGCATGAACATATTTCAAATGCAATATTTATTGTCCTGCCTGCTTAGTTGTTAAGGTTTTGGGTTAAATGTTAGATTGTAAAATAAACAAATATAAATAAAATATGAAAGAACAGTAATAAAAGTAGCATGAAATAAATCTTATATACAATTTCATCATGAGTAAAATGATGCACATCATTTATTAGCAATAACGTACCTTTTTTCTGTATTGCCACTTCAGTAATATCAGTACAGAATATTAAATACAATAAAAAGCAAAAGGTTTTTATTATATAGTTCAATTTGTCTAATAATTTATTAGATAAAGTATAAAACCTTATCTAACTTTTAGCTTTTTAAATAAAGATCATCCATCCATCCATTTTCTATACTGCTTATCCTTGGTGGGTCGCGGGGAACCTGGAGCCTATCCCAGGGGGCATGGGGCACAAGGCGGGGTACACCCTGGACGCGATGCCAATCCATCACAGGGCACAATCACACACTACAGACACTTTTTTTTGGAAATACCAATCATTTCCAATGAAATGATTGGGGGAGGAAACCGGAGTACCCGGAGGAAACCCCCAAAGCACAGGGAGAACATGTTTGAATTGTAATTCAATTTGTCTGATAATTGATTAGAATAAATATAAACGTGTGACACAGCTGACTCGCTTAAAAAAAAAAAAAAGTAATAAAAAATGTAAAAGCAGTAAAAATGTAGAAAATAAATATACAACTATGTAAACTATACAATTATATACACAATTTGCTTTAGCATAATTTTATACTATTATAGTTTTTATTTATTATATAATTAATAGTTTATTATAAAATATATACTGTATGTAATACGATATGTAATGTTGGACTATCAATACTGATTAATTACAATTTTTTAAAAAGTGTTTATTAAATGAGGACAATTTTGTTGGAATTGTATTTCAGTAATAATTGATTTTTAATAATTGAATTCATGTAATAATTGCTTTTCTCGCCATGTCCTCAGGCTGATGATTTAAACACCAAACCGGAACAAGGCAGTAACGGTATCAGGTCAGTGCATTGATTAGTTTCTAAATGGACATTTATGAATCTTTACTAAAATATTTACTGATTTGCAATATGAGTATGAAGTGAATTGGTTTTCTAGAAGTGGGACATTTTTGATTGGATCTTTTTAATTTTGGGAATAGATTTGTGAATGGCAACGGCAGGACGCTCTATGTGCAGTCAGGATCTAAAAACCTGGGAGCCATTGGTCAGTTTGAGTTCTCCAACTACACTCTGTTCCCTGAGGGCAAGTGAGTACCACCAGCTTCATTTCACCTCATCATTGTTTATTTTCCTCAATAACAGCATGACACAAAGTCTTTTATTACTTATTCCTCCATATCGAAGCTTCAGGTGTGTAATTTCTCTCCTTGTGCTGATTGCAGAGCCACCTTTATCATATCGGATAATGCGAGACTGTTGTGCCCGTACGCTATGAGTCTGGGTTTTGGGAGCTCCTACACTCTGCTCATACCGAGCACCTTTGAGTTCGGATCTGAAGTAAGTCACCAGCTGTTACAACACTACACACTGCTGCAGCTGTGGAAAAGAAAAACTTAAAGGAGTTGACAACAAACAAGTTTAACATTTGCTTCATTCGTTCATCGGGTTGCCAGGTTGTTATTTTTTGTGGGTTAGAGGATTGGACGTGGGTGGCATGACGAAGATATTTTATCACAGTACTTGAAGATGTTTCTAAAGCTATGTTTCCATCTACATATTTTTATGGAATTATGGGATATCGCTTATTTAAAAAATGCGCATAAAAATGTATGCATTTAATTTAGGTGGATAATTGTTTTATTGTTTTATTATATGTGCATAAACTACAATGGAAACACATTTAACAAGCAAATCATGTGTAAAAATGGTGGAGATGTGCCAGTTTCCCTGGAAGTTATAATGTTGTTCTCTTGAACACATGGGATGGAAATGGTGCTTTATTCACAAATGTTTTACGCGATATTCCAGTTTTTCCACAGAAGTTAAATTCGCAACTTGGATGGAAACCTAGCTAATGACACACAATATGCATCACGATACGGCCAAATGGCCCCTAAAACCCCAAAACATAACCAGTATTTTTATTTAACATGTAAGTTACTTAACACTCCAAAAGAAGGAAAGGAATCGATCAGTTTTACCACTTTTACGATTCAGTTTCAACTCAGCTGCTTGTTTTTGTAGGTGTTCAGTTTTTAATTGTAATTAATATTTTAAAATGTTTAATCATTGTGCAAGGTCTCAGAAAAGTGTTCAGTGACGTTATTAATATTATATCGTCATAATTCCCAGCCCTAGATGAATGTTTAGCATATATAAATTTTTTATGCGTAATGTAAAAGGTCTATTGCGCACTTTACACGCGTGTGCTGGATAAAATAAAGCCGTTTCAGGTCCTTGATGTTTAAAAAACAGCACGGTTTTAATACTGCGTTACTAAAAAGTTGTAGTGTACAATTTTACTTTATACGTTTGGTAATGATAGCATTTAGTACAGGGTTTGAACGAGAAGATTTTGAGATCTGGAAAGTTTTTGACTGGGTTTTGTCACACAGACCTGGCAACCCTGCACTAGAACTAATAAGCAATGCAAGTCTGTAATAAACAAAACTTGCATGACATACTGTATTAGTAACATTAACAGCTCTAAACTATTAAATCGCAGACAGTAAACATATAGCTGATCAACTCCATTTGGATGGAAAACTGAAAAAAAAAATTAATCATGCAAAATTCACTGTTCCATTACTCACACTGATCACATCCCGACGTCGTATGTTTGTGTTGCGTACAGTGTGGAAGCACCATCCAGCAGATAGAAGACATCAAGCCCAACGCCATCCACATGGCCTGGCAGATCCCACAGTACTTCCTCATGACGTGCGGAGAGGTGGTGTTCTCCGTCACGGGTCTCGAGTTCTCCTACTCACAGGTACGGACACCTAGAAATCGGTTCTGTTTCCCCACAATGCTTTAAACACCGGTGTGTCTTAATCTGCTATTCATCTGACACCACTCAGGCGCCTAAGAACATGAAGTCGGTCCTTCAAGCCGGTTGGTTGTTGACCACTGCCATGGGGAACATTATAGTGCTGATTGTAGCTGAAGTAGGACAACTTCCTGACCAGGTACGGAAATTACACTTTACCTCAACTTAACACTAATTATGATGAGAATAATAGTAATAATAAATGTTTGCTTTAACAACCATGATTTACTGAATAGGTTAACATTAACAAACTACAAACCATAAATAAATGTTAGTTATATGTGTATTAAATTGTATTTTTGTTACATTTTTAACAATTAGAACGGCACACCCTAATGTTTATGCCATCTGTGACTAAAAATTGATCCTCATACATTTGTATAAATTCAATAACAGCATGTTATTGGTAAGGTTGTCAGTATCTAAGCAATAATCATCATCATCATCATCATCAAGTTGCTCCAGAAGTTGGATTTTTTTTTATTAATATTTTAAAAGTTAATTATTAATAATTAATATTTTATAAAAATGTAATAAAAAATGTAATATCACCACTTTGTTTGCTTAAGGTGTATTAATGCGGAATGTTCTGGATTGTTAACATTATGAGTCATTATTATTACTACTACTAAGAATAATGTATGTTCATGCTTATCTCACCATTCATAGGAAGAAGCAGGTCTAAGTGTTTTTACAGGAAAATAATACAACATTTTAAAAACATTAAACCATAAAAGTGTGTTGATTCAAATGTAACAAGAAAAATAAGAATTGGCATGACTAAATGATAATGCTTTACTCAAATCCCATGTCATAAACATGTCAGGGAAGATGAAATGTGCTATGACAAGGCTATAATTGTGTGTAATATAGATGCCGTGAGCACTTTTTTATTTTTGTGAATTTTTGCTGAGTCCTCGCTGGTTATTATACAATAATGATTTCATATAAATGAATAATTTCATGGAAATTGTCCTAGTATATGGTCATTATAAATATTAGATTCTAATTGGCTGGAAGACTCTCAGTTCAGTGTATTCGGTGTTATTCCAGTGTTTTGTGTGCATTAGTATATGTCGAATTATAACCCGTAAAACATAATTAACTGTGTGTTTGATCCACAGTGGGCCGAATACGTGCTGTTTGCAGCACTCCTGATGTGTGTGTGCGTCATCTTCTCCATCATGGCTTACTACTACACCTACATCGACCCGGACGAGATCGAGGCCCAGTTTTCCGAGTATGACCCCGACAACAAGGAGAAGAAGAAGCAGCTGGAGATGAAGACGGACACAGTGTACACCTCAGACGACGAGAAACCGAATCCAAACGATATGAAAATGACCAAGATCTGAACGTCATACACAGGTTCCTAATCCTGTAGAGGAAAAGAAATTGTCTCAGACTTTTAAATTCCCTGAAAAGCCAGGATAGTTCTAAGCAGAGGCGTGAGGACAAACCCAGAGGAAGTGTGTTGGACTGTTGTTGGTGGTGGAGAGTCGGCGTCCAATTTGTGGGAAGATGTTGAGCGATGTACAAACCCAGCACCTTACTCCAATTTCCACAAAATAATTAAAAAAAAAAAAAAAGGGGGTGGAACAGTCCACACATATTGTTGCATCAAATTCAGTATCCTGAGGTAATTTAAATGTAATATTCTGAATTATTTCCACATACAATCCTGTTTTTTGAGGGTTTTTAAAATATAATTTGTATTTAAAAAAAAAAAAAAAGGATTTCATCATGGAAAAATGCACCTAGTTTAACATTTGTATTTAATGTTTAAGTATATATTTTGTAGCATGACTTTTTTGTACATAAAGTTAACGTTAATGTGTGTTCATTGTAAAATGGTAACAAAACCCTGATCGACTATCAATCGAGTACTTCAGTAAAGAACTTTCTTTCATACTCTTGTCTATTTCAGTCGAAAGGCATTCCTTTAAAAATAAAATAAAGCAAAATCAAAAGTGAACAGTTATTTGCAAAGGAAAAAAAAGTCCCCCCCCCCCATGGTTTCTGAATGAGGAATAACAAAAAAAAAGGGAATTTTACAATTTATCTACAAAGAATTCCAAGAAAATAAAATAAAAATGAATGAAAATTAGATTAAATGTTTAAAAAACTATTTTTAAAAATTGATTGTTTTTGTCCCCCAGGTGAATATTAAGATAAAAGAATTATTGAACGCTAAAATAAATTTAAAAGCTCAGCATGGTCATTTACAGTTGCAAAAGTTTACTTCCCATGGTTTATCTACCAGGTACTTAAATAAATAAGAAATATTAATAAATGGATAAATGAATGAATAAAATGACTATTGAAATTGAACCAAAATGTAAAATACATTTTAAAAAAGAATCCAAAGTGAAGATTTTTTTATTACGAATATTAATTTTCATATTTTTAATAGTCACATTAATAATGTTATTTATTTATTATGAATATTACTAAGAGGATCCAAAGGCTGATATGAAAATTTGGCAGAATATTATTAGAGAAAATGTTTATTTAGAAAGAGAGATGCAAATCTTTTAACTGATACCATGTGCAGCCCCCAAAAGGCTTTCTTGAGGGTACACAAACTTTCGCACTCACCTGTAAACATGACGACTTGCATTTCTTTCCTTCTTTTCCACCCTGAAGCGAATAAGGATTTCTGTCTAACGTAAACCATTCACCCACACGAACAGGAAAAGAAACACAATCTTCAAAGGTGATATGATAAAAATCATTATTTATGATTTCATGAGTAAAACTCTTTTTATATTAAAATGAAACAGAGCACCCGCAAAACGTGACATACATTCAATAAAAAGGCAAGGCAATCTCTGTAATGGCCATTTGAGAGGCTCGGGTTTTAAATATTTACCTTTTCTCTCTCTTTTCTTTTTTTAATACTAACGATATCTACAGCAGGGCGTGGCCGTCTGTACACAGTGATCCGTTTGGAAAAAAAATAATAACACAATCTGTGAGTGTGTAAAAGTATATACATGCCTATACACGCATCCAAACTCTTTCTAGTCGAGGTGATGCAGATTTGATATCTCCTTTTGCAAGGAAAGGGCTCTCCTCACACTCACTCTCTCTCTCTCTCACACACGCTCACACACGCTCACACACGCTCACACACGCTCACACACGCTCACACACACTCACACACGCTCACACACACTCACTCACACACACCCATCCATGCTGTTTGATCAGAGCCATGCTATGGTTGCATTTAAGGGTTTCAGCGATGTTTTTTTTTTCCCCACTTGCTGATGTCGTAACACAGAAGCAGTAGCTTCCCGAAGCTACTCGCTTACTATGCAATCAAGTCTGTGTGTGTGTTTGTGTGTGTGTGTGCGCATGTGCACTACATACACACACCCACCAGATATACACACAGACACCCGTTCATCGTCTGTGAGTTTGTTAAAACAAACAGCGCTACAGGAAGCTTGTGGAGTTTGAAGGACTCTCGCTACTTGGAGGACACTCGGCTGGTGTTGTGATTCGCTGCACGGTGGGAGGGGCTCCGGCATGACTGGTATACCCAGCGGACCGATCACTGAGGAGAAGAAGAAGACGTCCTGGCTCTGGAGAACCTTTACAGAAAGGAAGTTGTTTCGTTATTGAATTCAAAATGAATTAAGAATAAATTTTCAAACGCAACCCATAATATTTACCGCTGTAGTCTCTGTATGAGCTGGGTCACCATGACATCAGAGATCCCTGGATATGTCTCCTCAGCGAGGAATATGGCCTCTCCTAACTCGTCCAACACGTCAGGCTTCACCGCATATTCGTCGCCCCGCTCTTTCAGCTGCCATCATACACACAAGTTCAGAAATACACACCCTTTATAATGTAAGCATGTAAAATACCTCTCATCCAACAACGTCAAAAAAGCTTTTAACAGTTGACATATTCATAAACACATTCAAAACAACTCGCTTTGACCAAACTGCCGCACATTGTAATAAAATGGTTAAAAATGAAAATGCTGTTTGTTGATTAATTAATAAAAAAAGGGAAAAAAAGAAAAGCCCACTGTAAAGTCCTCATTATTGATCCTTGGGGTCTGTTTTGCAGCTCTTGGTCTCTTGCTTGACGGCGTATTAATTCCTAATGTACCTCACTTATTTTAGGCCAAAACTTGTTTGCCTCTGCCAGGAAGTTACGGTTTGGCGTCTTCTTTTATAGAAAGGAAATTAGCAGCTTTTCTGTGTTACACAAGAGGCAAATCATTTTCACAAAAGCCCTATGAAGAGCTTTTCCATGTTTGTTGACGTCACTGACAAACAATGCAAATGTCAGTTTTTACTCAATCCTGAAAGTATTGGCACCCTTGGCTTTGTTTGATGACTCACTGCCATCACAACGACCTCAAAGCACTTGAAAGAAACCTTGCAGAGATCAACTAGCACCACACAGTGCGGTGGAAAAGCAGCAACAGCGTGCCTGATATTTCTGCCGTACCTCTGTTAAGACTGGTGTAATAACAGTAGATAGGATCTGTGACAGCGGCCTCTGAGGTGTATCCTGCATCAAGAACACACAAACACACACAAATAGTTTAAAATAAGGAAGTCTATAATAAATAATTATGGAGCAAGATCTTTTGAGGATGTGAAGTGCACCTGCTCTTCCATATTGGCTCCATTTTGCAGCTTTTTGGGGTCTTTTTCGCGAATCGTGAAGATCCACTCATCATTGCTGAAGTCGTTTCCACCAGACGCCTGTCCATCCGCTTCTCTGAGGGGGAGAGGGAGAGAGAGAGAGAGAGAGAGAGAGAGAGAGAGAGAGAGAGAGAGAGAGAGAGAGAGAGAACCTTAAGTAAGGTTTAACTATAAACAGTTAGGAGTAATGTGGAATTTCAGTGTCCGGAATTTTTCTAATTGGAGTCTCAAAATCCAACAGGGTGGGAAAATGTGCAAATGAGACAGAATCGTCTGCGTACGAGTCAGAATCGTCAGAGTCCTCTCGGCACTGCTCGGCCTTCCACTGCTTGTATCGGTCGATCAGGTCGGTCAGGTAGGATGTTTTCTTAGCATAACGCACGATCAGTTTGTGCTTCAGCAACTCTTTGGCTGTGGGTCTCTGAGAGAGAGAGAGAGAAGACAAAGAAAGGTCTTTTCATGTACACCATTCAAATACGATGTTAAATCCATTATTGAAAAGGTGTAGGAACTTCTACAACTAATAACCCAAACTGAAGAGTTCTCTACCCCGACTTACAAAACTGGGCTCCTTGTTTAAGCACGCCTCCACAAACTCTTTGAGCGGTTTGCTGTAGCTGCCCTCCAGCGTGGGCGGGTTATTCTTTGGGATGAGGAAGAGGACCTTCATGGGGTGCAGGTCCGAGTGAGGCGGCTCACCTTTTGCCAACTCGATCGCCGTGATCCCCAGAGACCAGATATCAGCCTTTGGTGGAGGTGAAGAACGAGAAAAAATATCAGATAAATAAAGAAGAATATTTACCATACACTACAAAAATAATCACTTTATCTATAATGATGGCTGAGAAACAAGCCCAGTGACTCCGAGTGGGATATTTTGAGTGGCACCGTGTGTGGTGTGTATGTGAGCATGTGTGTGTGCATGTGCGTAAACCTGCTGACCTTTGAGTCGTAAGAGGACTGTTTAATGACCTCTGGTGCCATCCAGAAAGGTGTCCCTACGAACGTGTTGCGCTTGATCTGTGTGTCTGTCAGCTGGCCCGCTACACCAAAGTCCGCCAGTTTGACATCGCCCTGCTCGGACAGCAACACATTGGCCGCTGGACAACATAACACACACACACACACACACACACACACACACACACACACACACACACACACACACACACACACATATCAGGGAATCAGAAAATATTCTGGTTTAAAAGGCCACTTTTTTAACTTGATTTTTATTGCAAAGTTTTCTTAACTACACAAAGTTTGTAGCTCCATTTCTGTATTACTTCTATTGAAGAGTGAGACAGGAATAGGCAAGCAGTAGGCATAAACATATGACTCATTTTGATTCATCAATAATCAAGACAGAAGTAAAAGCATTTCACAAAATAATAAAATAAATACTTTAAAAAAAATAAATAAAAAAAAAAAATTTTTTTTACAAAAGAATCCAACCCCAAACCTCAGCTGGTCATGAATATTTTAAACTCAGTTAGGGTGATATGAGGATAGAATATCGATATTGTAATAAATTGCGTCACAATACACATTTCTGACATTACTGCAGGTATCATGAGATCTTTTTTTTTGTTGTGTTTTTGCATAAAACTAACAATTACAAACTCTGATTAGAAGCAGCTGTTTTGATGGTAAGACTGTGTGCACAATTTTTAAACTGTAAAAAGTATTTATTTATTATTATAATTAATTAGAATTATTTTTTTCTTTTCAGTTGAGTCATTTATTTCAGCAGTGTCAGTTTTTTTTTTTGTTTATCCAACAGCCTTTAAATTGTAACATATATTAACATACAATACAGCATGTGGCAAAGAAGTACAACCTGTACACTAGTTTATAATATACAGTATCTCACAAAAGTGAGTACACCCCTCACATTTTTGTAAATATTTGATTATATCTTTTCATGTGACAACACTGAAGAAATGACACTTTGCTACAATGTAAAGTAGTGAGTGTACAGCTTGTGTAACAGTGTAAATTTGCTGTCCCCTCATACTCCCTCATACTGGTCACTGGAAGTTCAACATGGCACCTCATGGCAAAGAACTCTCTGAGGATCTGAAAAAAAGAATTGTTGCTCTACATAAAGATGGTGTAGGCTATAAGAAGATTGCCAAGACCCTGACACTGAGCTGCAGCACAGTGGCCAAGACCATACAGCGGTTTAACCGGCCATGGTTAGCCATGGTCGACCAAAGAAGTTGAGTGCACGTGCTCAGCGTCATTTCCAGAGGTTGTCTTTGGGAAATAGACGTATGAGTGCTGCCAGCATTGCTGCAGAGGTTGAAGGAGTGGGGGGTCAGCCTGTCAGTGCTCAGACCATACGCCGCACACTGCATCAAATTGGTCTGCATGGCTGTCGTCTCAGAAGGAAGCCTCTTCTAAAGATGATGCACAAGAAAGCCCGCAAACAGTTTGCTGAAGACAAGCAGACTAAGGAGATGGATTACTGGAATCATGTC
The DNA here is from genome assembly GCF_001660625.3 of Ictalurus punctatus. Lineage (NCBI taxonomy): Eukaryota > Metazoa > Chordata > Actinopteri > Siluriformes > Ictaluridae > Ictalurus > Ictalurus punctatus. The sequence continues at coordinate 14,800,933 of NC_030427.2, read as the reverse complement.
CTGTGCTCTGATGAGTCCAAAATAACCTAATTTGTTCAGATGGTGTCAAGCATGTGTGGCGGCAGCCAGGTGAGGAATACAAAGACAAGTGTGTCTTGCCTACAGTCAAGCATGGTGGTGGGAGTGTTATGGTCTGGGGCTGCATGAGTGCTGCCGGCACTGGGGAGATACAGTTCATTGAGGGAACCATGAATGCCAAAATGTACTGTGACATACTGAAGCAGAGCATGATCCCCTCCCTTCAGAGACTGGCCTGAAGGGCAGTATTCCAGCATGATAACATCCTCAAACGGAAAGTGGAGGAGCACAAGGTCTCTAACATCCACCAGCTCCGTGATGTCATCATGGAGGAGTGGAAGAGGACTCCAGTGGCAACCTGTGAAGCTCTGGTGAACTCCATGCCCTAGAGGGTTAAGGCAGTGCTGGAAAATAATGGTGGCCACACAAAACATTCACACTTACGCCCAATTTGGACATTTTCACTTAGGGGTGCACTCACTTTTGTTGCCAGCAGTTTAGACATTAATGGCTGTGTGTTGAGTTATTTTGAGGGGACAGCAAATTTACACTGTTACACAAGCTGTACACTCACTACTTTACATTGTAGCAAAGTGTCATTTCTTCAGTGTTGTCACATAAAAAGTTATAATCAAATATTTACAAAAATGTGAGGGGTGCACTCACTTTTGTGAGATACTGTAAATATAGCCAAAATCTTATCAAAGCATGAGCCTGCAACAATTTATAGAATTTGTTACAAGTTTCTTTTAAGTTGATTTAAAACCGATTTCATAAAGTTGCACGAATAAACAAAGATCAATCTTTGTCGGGTTTGGATTCGAAAGGTTTTTTTTAAAATTATTATTTATTTATCTATCTATCTATTTATTTATTTATTTATTTATTTATTTTACAGTTTTCTACGCTCAAAATTATTTCGCTACATTCAGGAATCCTTTAATGAGGCATTTACATGGCATACATGATTAACTGTCTGCATTTATATAATCGGTGTGAGAAAAGAGGCGACTGAAATTTCTCAGTGTGTAAGAGAGCAGGATGGAGGATCAGTTAGCTGTACCTTTGATATCTCTGTGGATTTTCTTCTCAGAGTGCAGGTACTCCAGACCCTTCAGGATTTCCCGCAGGATGGTGGCGATCTGCACCTCGTCCAGAGCACCGGGCTCCAGCTGGAAAACACAGAGAGAGAGAGAGAGAGAGAGAGAGAGAGAGAGAGAGAGAGAGAGAGAGAGAGAGAGCCGGGGGGGGGGGGGGGGGGGGTTTACTTAGCATTGATCAAAGGCTTTGTGAGATTGTGACTGAAACTAATTGAAATTCACTATAATAAAAAAACTTTTCATGATTTTTTTTTACAATTTTATTTACTTATTTATTTATTATACTGTTTCCAAGTTTAAATTATTAAATAATAAATTTAAACTCTGAAGGGGAAATTAAGGCTGGAGAGGTTGGGATTCGACTCCGTGATGTAAAATCGCTATATGATTTACATATTTTACAAAACAAAACCTCCAATAAGGCTAACCTTAAAAAAATGTTTTAAAAAAATGTAAAAAAACAAAAAAACAAACAAACAAAAAAAACCTTTTCTCTCCAAGCACTAATTTTAGCATCAGGTTATTACTCACCAAATCCAGCGCCGATCCTCCGCCCAGATACTCCATAATGATCCACAGCTTTGAGCCCTGAATCCAGACAGGAATCAGATGAGCAAAACCTCATTAACACCCTTACAAACAAACAGCTTCGGCTCTTGGGAACGTGTCTGTGTGTGTGTGTGTATAATCCGAGTTGCTCTTTAATTACAGGTCATGTACCAGAACATATGTGACCATGAATCAATATTTATTTTCTTTGGTGGCAAACTACAATGGTTTAGTGTAACTACAGTAGGTGAACATATTTTTATTATAATTAAAAATGAGTTAATATTATAAATATATTATTTAGATAATAATATGCCACATGTGTGAGGGTTTTCATGGGAAAAATATTGCTTAAAAGTTTAACAAAAATAAGAAGTGTGCTTTGGGCACACTCAGAGTCTAAGCTTTATTAGTATTTTCTTTTTTGTAGAATTGTAAAATATTTTTCTCTCTCCTTTTTCTTTTCTTTTTAAATTCTGCGTTTGTTTTGTTTTTCCTCCCACTTTATTTTCTTTCCTTCCCTTTTTTCTCTCTCTTAGGAACGGCTGTAACAGTACAAAATAATTTAACTTTATATATTTGCAAACAAAAGTCCTTACCATGCTCCAAAAAGGGGAGTGGTGGGAAGGGTTTTAAAAATTTAAATAAATAAATAAATAGATAAGTAAACAAATAAATAAAAAACAAACAAATCAATAATCAATCAATCAACGAACCAACCAACCACTGAATTGTCGGATTTGTTTTCCCTATAACGTTATAAGTGACTCATCTATGTTTATTTTTATATAGGGGCCAATAATTCTGGTTGCATTATAAGTTGTGTGAAACATTTCAGGGTACGTGTTTTGCGGAGACTGGTGATCTTTAACGTGCTGCTCACTTTGAGGTAGGAGCCGTAGTACTTGGTGACGAAGGGGCTGTCACACTGGCTCAGTACGGTGATCTCCTGCTGGATGTCCTCGATCTCGTCCTCGGCCTCCTCCAGATCGATGATCTTGATGGCCACCACCTTCTGCGTGCGATTGTCGATACCTTTGAAGACCTCGCCGAACGAGCCCTTGCCAATGCGCTCCAGCTTGGTGAACAGCTCCTCGGGGTCGGCTCGCAAACTCTGCAAGGGGGAGTTTTAGCTTTACTGGCAACCCGAGCTGCATCTTACATATATAGAGCGTTAAAGTTCTGTCTGACTTTTTCCTGCCTTGAAATGGCTTCGCTGTAGATTTGTTGGCAGGACTAGAAATATATAACAAGCAATTGTTTCATGTCATACTTAGCTGTTGTGGAGCTAAACCACTGAGATGTGTGCTTTAGGAACCGTATTGTACTGCATGGTCGTAAAGTGTTACTTATAGCTAAAGCCTGTAAATGTCAGTGTGTGCGTGTGTATTTTTGTGATTGCAGAGCAGTTGCTTAACTTCCTGCCTGAGGGAGTGGTGTGTCACAATGCTCAAGGTTGCAGTTTATTTCCAACATACACACACACAGTTGTTGTGTGTGTGTGTACACATATTATATATATATATATATATATATATCCCTTTTTGTTTCTTTTTTGTGTGTTTTGTGCACTTTTTTGGATTTTTGGGACTGTTGGTATCACCATGGACGCTGTAAATAAACATCACTGCACCGACGTGAAAATGTGGCTGAGCCATCATTTCTAGTGCAGAGAGCCCTTACAAACACGCCTCATAACAGGAAGGAACAGTAAATTTACAGTAACGTTCAGTAATAAAAGCGAGTCGCTCTAGCCATAACCTTTTCTTTCGTGTCAGTTTCCAGACTCCTCATTAACACTGCCTCATTTGGTCTGTATTCTGGATACAGATTATAGAATTTTGTGAACATGTAAAGAGCTTGTTTGTGGTGCCGTGACTAAAGACAAACTCTATAAGAAATAAATGATTATATATTACTTTCTATTGAGATAAAACTCTATTCTACTCTAACGCAGTTTATTCTTATACTCCATTATCCTCTGTTCTTATCCTCTATTCTACTCTTCACTGTATTCTGCTCTTATACTCTATTCTACTGTGCTCTATTATAGTCTATATTCTGTTCTTATACTCTACTCTATTCTAGTGTGTTCTCTTACACTCTACTACAGGTGCATCTCAAAAAATTTGAATATTGTAGAAAAGTTCATTTTTTCCCGTAATTTAATTAAAAAAGTGGAGCTTTTATATATTCCAGATTCATTACACATAAAGTGAAATATTTCAAGCCTTTTTTTTGTTTTAATCTTGATTATTATGGCTTACAGCTCATGGAAATCAAAAATCCAGTATCTCACAATATTAGAATAAAGAATTTATAATACAGAAATGTCAACCTTCTGAAAAAAGTATGTTCATTTATGCACTCAATGCATGGTCAGGGCATTTTTGCATGAATTACTGCATCAATGCGGCATGGCAGTTGTTCTGGAATCCCAGGTTGCTTTGATAGCGGCCTTCAGCTCGTCTGTATTGTTGGGTCTGGTGTCTCATAGATTCTCTATGGGGTTCAGATCAGGCGAGTCGGCTGGCCAATCAAGCACAGTAACACCATGCTCAGCAAACCAGTTACTGGTAGTTTTGGCACTGTGGGCAAGTGCAAAGTCCTGCTGGAAAAGGAAATCAGCATCTCCATAAAGCTCGTCAGCAGGTCGAAGCATGAAGTGCTCTAATATCTCCTGGTAGACGCTGCATTGACTCTGGACTTGAGAAAACACAGTGGACCAACACCAGCAGATGACATGGCACCCCAAATCATCACTGACTGTGGAGACTTCACATAGGACTTCAAACAGCTTGGATTCTGTTCCTCTCCACTCTTCCTGTAGACTCTGGGACCTTGATTTCCAAATGAAATGCAACATTTACTTTCACCTTCCCCATGATTGTGGTTGTGTGTACTCAACCAGACTGAGAGAATAAGGGCTCAGGAAACTTTTGCAGGGGTTTTGAGTTAATTAGCTGATTAGAGCTCTTCTCAGGTCGACATTTCTGTATTATAAATTCTTTACTCTAATATTTTGATATACTGGATTTTTGATTTCAATGAACTGTAAGCCATAATCATGCAGATTTAAAACAAAAAAAGGCTTGAAATATTTCACTTTATGTGTAATGAATCTAGGATATATGAAAGTTACACTTTTTAAATTAAATTAAAGAAAAAACCTTTTCCATGATATTCTAATGAATTTTTTTTAGATGCACCTGTATATTCTTATACTCTATTCTACTCTACTCAAGTGCACTCTATTCTTACTCTATTATACTGTGCTCTATTACATTATTTTATTAATTTATTTTAGTTTATATTGTATATTTATGCGTTGTTTTTTATGGATGCACAAAAAGCACCGAATTAAACGCCAGTCCTAAATGAATAATAATAATAATTTTGTTTATTGAAAATCCACAAACTGAGTGTTACAGATATAAACTTCAGACTAAAACTTTACAAAGCTGTTTGTCCAAAACAGAAAAGAACCCAATACACACACACACACACACACACACACCAGAATATATATTATTCATTTAGGACTCTAGTTTAATTCGGTGCTTTTTGTACATCCATAAAAAAAAAGTGTATTGAAAGTTTGCCCCGCCCCATCCAATTAATCTAAATAAATAAATAAACAAACAAACAAACAAATAAATAAATAAAATCAATCGGTCAACTAATCGATTATGGAAATAATCATTAGTTGCAGCCCTAATTCTTATACTCTATTGTGTTTAATTACACCCTATTGTTTTGCTCTATTCTACTCTACTGTATTCAATACTACTCTATTATAATCTACTGTATTATACTATACTCTATACTGTGTTTTATTCTAATATATTATATCTCCTGAGATACCAGTGATCCTGACCCCTTCTGCTCTCCTGACCTGTCTGATCCATTGAGACACCCTGCTTCTGGTTGGAGTTCTCACCTTATTCATGCATTTGGTAAGAAAATTAGTTTATATGATCAGGTGACTTTTAGAGCATTAGCTACTTCCACTGAAAAGAGCTGAGAGTGTGCAGCAGCCTGGTAAATAAACAGAACAGTAATGACAGCTGTGCACGAGCAGCTTGATGTGATATGTGATCAGTTCAGGTATGTGATTAAGACAGACCCTCTTACCTGTATGCCGGGTAAACTGCCCTGCACCGGCGAGTGAGCCATGGCTTCTGAACCAGCACCAGTGTAAAATAAATAAATTAAATAAAATAAAATAGAATTAAATAAATAAATCCCCCCCTCCTCCCTGTTCAGCAGTCCTGCCTGATATGTACCCCCTTTAAAAGTGCGACAGAGATGCGGACAGCATCCGCCGAGTCTGCACTTCCAGCTGACGGGGTTGTAGAGGGGGAAAAAAGATTACACTGGCGCAAACGACTCTCTACGCATTTACTTAGCGAGCCACGGGAATGAATTTAAACGAGAAAAACATTACAAGCACTACTTTACGACACGAAAAGTGCAGGGAAAAGTTCTCTTTACGGTTCGTCGAACGCTTTTCTCTTTAAGGCTCGTGCAGGCGGCTAGTTAACCGTTAGCTAGCTTAAATGGACTTTCAAAACACAGCACTATAAAATAATTATTTAAAAAAATATGCCAGGCGTGGTTTTGGTCCAAACAGAGGTGCAACTTTCTAAGCTACAACCCTGGTTGTGTTAACGACGCGAAGAAAGAAAAAGCGTCACTTGTCTCAGGTGGAAAAGCGCAATGTTGACATCCTCAATTCACTTCACAGCTCGCCGCCATTTTCCTGACGCTGTCATTAGAGCATCAGGGCGGAGTCAAGAGGACCAGGACCCGCCCCTTTGACATAACGGATGTAGATTCATTTGAATGTCTATTTTATTATACATTTTCAGCTATTAATATGTGTATAATTATACATTATTAATGTTAAATTTAGGAAAATATAAACAGAAAAATTGGGAATATTTCTACACCGTTACCCTCATATAAGTATTAGGAAACGCCCCCATGTCCTCGTGCCACTCCGTAAAGCCTAACATTAGCTAAATCAGCTGACAGAAATCCAAAAGTAACTATAACTAAACTAGCTGGACACGAGTTGGGCTTTAATATCACAGTCTCTGTTTGTATTATCTTTTTTTTTTAAACACACTTTTATTTGACCACAACTAAAACCTCTGTCAAAATGTACAAATTTGTTTATCACTAAATTATTTAGCTAACAAAATTAGCACACAAGTGTGACTAACGGTTTCCATGTCGTCATCCTCTAATCTTGATCGTGATTGGTTCCAAGCCGTCGAGTATTTATTTTATTTGCATTTTATTTTATTTTATTATATTTTATTTTATTTTATTTGTTTGACTTCAGGGCTACTGCAGTTTATTTTATCACGCAGTGTGTCATTTTCCAAACAGATTTGACTTCAAGATTATATATGAATGGATGCCAGTAAAAGCAACATAAACAATAGCATCAATTAACATTTAATGCATTTTGCTTTGCTCATGTCTCTCAACATGACCTCAGACATTATACTAAAAGGTTACACCATTTACAATCGCCACTATACGAAGAGGAAGTCTTGAATTAATTTAATTTTGTCTTCACATTACTTAAACAAGCAATACTGTTATTGAGAAAGCACTTAAATTATTCTTTCTTCTAGGAACATTTTATATACATAAAGCCAGAGCTTTAAATGCAAGGCATAATTTTTTAAAAGTAATTATAGCCTTAAAATGTACTCTATGCTTAATAAAATCGATCAAATAGAAAGCATAAATGTTTGTGCTTATTATATTATATTATCCCATCCATTTTCCACACCGCCTATCCTACACAGGGTTACAGGGAGCCAGGAGCCTCCATCCATCCATCCATCCATCCATCTTCTACTGCTTACTCTTTTTCAGGGAACCTGGAGCCTATCCCAGGGAGCATCGGGCACAAGGCGGAGTACACCCTGGACAGGCTGCCAGTCCATTGCAGGGCACAATCACATACACACTCACACACATTCACACACTACGGACACTTTGGACATGCCAATCAGCCTACCATGCATGTCTTTGGACTGGGGGAGGAAACCAGAGTACCCGGAGGAAACCCCCGCAGCACAGGGAGAACATGCAAACTCCTATACCTGGGAACTCACACACACATTCACACACTACGGACCATTTAGAGATGCCAGTCAGTTTACAATGCATGTCTTTGTATTGGGGAGAAACCGGAGTACCCAGAGGAAACCCATGTAAACTCCGCGCACACGGGGCAGAGGCCAGATTCGGCAAACGTGCTAACTAACCTATATATCAGTATGTCTTCACTGTTATTAAGTATGTATTTCTTTCTAATTAGACGTCTCTCACTTGAACACTTGACAAATCTAACACTAGATGGCGCCTCTGCTTTATTTTTGCTTATTGATGAGTTTCCATCCCCCACGTTTTTATACGATTTTTTATATGCCTGTGTGGTCTTCTTGGATTTTCTACACAACCTTCATACAAATTAGGCTACTGCATGGTCAACATGATTACTGTACATGGTAAGTGACCAAAAATGGTTAACTTGCTGGGCGAAAAAGTGATGATTTACTTACTCAAGGGATTTGGCCTAATGGTTCACATATTCAGATATTTTCCCACCGGAATCAAATGGTTTCTGTTATTTCAGAAAATCTGTTTCTTACCAAGCAGTGGGGAAAAATCATCCATTTTACGTGACAATGCGAACAGTACATTTAACCAGAATATGCTCTCAGAAAGCATACGTGTACTCAACGTTATGACACGTGAAAAGAATTATTCATGTGAGAAAAATCACATCTTAAATATGAAACCATATGCCATACATGTGGAAAAGACACATGAATTGAAAATGATTTAATCATTTCTATTTAATAAATTGTAATAATAAAACCACACACATAAAAAGGAAAAGCATGCAGTACATGTAAAAAGTCTACTATACTGTATATGAAAAATTTACATAAATGAAACGTGAAAAATTCATATGCACTACATGTGAAAACCCAATTTGTCTAAAAACCACTTGTGAATCGTGTGAATATCCACATGTAACTTGTCTGTAAGGATTTCTAATCAGTTACAGATTCAGGAATCTAGGCCTGTTCAGCATGTCATTAAATAAATTGTTATATCTTCATGGAAGATTCTCTTTCTTTATATTATCAGATAGTTTTACCAGTGACCCTGACCCCTTCTGCTCTCTGGACCTGCCTGATCCCATCCTGATGCCTTACTTCTAGTTGGAGTTCTCATCAATTGGAAGTCACATGCTGCTGCTGAGGATGGCTGCACATGATGCAGCCTAAAGATCATTGAGATTACCAAGGATGGTCCCACTTTAAAACCATAAAGATGGCTTTGGACCTCAATTCATATGAACAGTTACACTATTATGGCTTTAACACTGCGATTACCAGAAACAGTTTTGTACTCAAGTCTCCATCAGTGAACAGTGGAGAAATTCAACAAAACAGACTTCATGTAAAAACTGTAATGAACCTCCTGATTACACAACTGCACTGTTTGACCATGTAGTGTTAGTACATTTATAGAAGGGATTTATGTATTTATAATCGCACTATCTGGTGTCACCCAGATGAGGATGGGTTCCCTTTTGAGTCTAGTCTGGTTCTTCTCAAGATGTCTTCCTCATATCGTCTAAGAAAGTTTTTCCTTGCCACCATCGCCACCGGCTTGCTCATTAGGTACAAATTCATACATTTAAAATCTATATTCTGAATTGATATATTTCTGGTAAACTGCTTTGGGACAATGTGCATTGTTAAAAGTGCTATACAAATAAAACTGAAGATAGAGCTCAAAGTTTTTACACAATTAGCCCTTCATTTGAAGATAAATAAACCACTATTTCCTTGTTTTAATAAAGTATTATTTATTTTTCCATCACTGGGATAACCGGATCATGTTTTGTATTTTGGTTATATAGAAAGTATATTTTATTTGACAAAGAAGACACAAGCTTTGCTCAAATGTGTAACCTGCATTCTTTTGTTATCGCTCTCATCTCTATTTATTGGAGCCCTCAGCTGAGCCATGCCTCCTAAGGCATCAGAGGCGTCTGGAGCCAGGCCGTATGCTGTGAATAAACCCGTCATAATCCTCAAACACTCTCAAATTCCTCCAGAGCACCTCTTCATCTCAAATCTGCTCAATTTTCTTCAAACGGAGCTCTCGGACCCCGGCAAAAATGCCATGGATATTTAGTGATGGATGGGTGATGGAGGTTTGCTTCAAGTGCACCATCTCCAAAGGCCCCAGTGCATACACACACACACACACACACACACACACACACACACACACACACACACACACACACACACACATACACACACACACACACACACACACATACATAGAAAAACAGAGAAACATCTGAAACCACAGCAATGAGATGTTTTTTCTCAGCTCTAGGGGTTAGATTGATTTCCTGTGAGCTCCTAATTCCTTATCTTCATCATCTGGCTTTAGGTCTGGAGTGAAATCGTTCACATGAGCAAACCTATAATTTTATTTTTTTAAAAGCTTGAAATGTTCTGCATGGAGGAGTTTCCAAGATCATCTAGAAGTGTCTCCAATTTTGTTAGACATTACAGTCAGAGACTCGGAGCAGTTCAAACTCCAGGGGGGGATGTCACAAAATATTACCTTTGGGGTGCCAATAATTTTGCACGCTCACGTCTAGTAGCTTCAGCGTCTTTGGTTTGATCCCAAGCTTGAGTTACAGCATGTTCTCCACATGTCCTTGTGGGTTTCCTCCGGTTTCCTTCTACCTCCCAAATCCTGCGATGTATGTGTGTTTATGCATGTTTTTTATGTTGTGTTATTGTGCATGTCTTTATGCGTGTGTGTGTGTGTGTGTGTGTGTGTGTGTGTGTGTGTGTGTGTGTGTGTAATAAACACATTCACACTGCACCATACATCTGCACTTCCTGATGAATCATTGTCCAGTGACTTGGACAGCATGTTGGTATAATTAACAGAAATGCATGTCGGTAGAAGCAGAAGCCGAGCCTCAGAGCACTTTAATTAGCTGCTGTACTGAAAGTGTGTGGAATATGAGGTGATGAATGAGGCTGTGATGGCTGGAAACACTAATGACTACAAGAGTCAAACATACTGCATGTTAGGACAACATTCAAAGAAGTGCAAGCTGATGATGGCTGGGAATTAGTGCAAAGGAGCTGTTAGCTCTACCACATTCCACAGACTCCAAATAGTTGTGAATTCAGCAGTATCCATGTCACCTAAAAGCCATAAGCCCCCCCCCCCCCCCCCCACTCTTCCCAATTTGGGCACCTGCCAATTCCCATCTACCACCCAATTCAACTACTACCCCTGAGCACGCTGAAGGCTGACACATACTTCCTCAGAGACACATGAGACCAAAAAACATCCATGTTATTCCAACTGCTGCTCATGCTGCTTCACTGGAGAAAAGCGCTATCTACCCTCTTCCACATACATGTACTCACAGAGGCCCAGCTTGCCTAGAAAATCATAATCACTGATATGGTGAAATGTTCTGTAAGTGATAAGTCAGGTTTCTCTTTATTAGATTGTATTTAAACAAATATAAGATGATTACGCATATTTCTAGACATTTTGAGTCATTTCGAGCTTGAATTTGTCTGTTAGCAGATAATTTGGCTTATTTCCTCCACTTATTTTGAGAAAGAGCCAAAATGATTTGCTGATAATATAAGAATAGGAATAATCTTAAGCTTGAAATGAATACTTTTGTCTGTAAATAGGCATAATGGTTTTATATTTGTGAATATATGAATTATAATGAGAAATATTGGAAAAATTACTTCTCTTTGATATCTTCTAGATATCTTCAAATGCAAAGAGATCATTTTCGCAGTGTAAATAATAAAATAAAATAAATATAATCTTTTACTATTACTATATCATGTAAATAAGAAGAATTTTTTAAGAGGAGCCACAGTAGCGGTCAGTGGTGTGTAAATTTTAGTGTTTTTTTCCCTGTGCTATAATTTGGTTTAGCAGTAAAGGCAGGAGAAAAGGCCAGCGATGGTCCTGTGTCATCAGTCATGGACTGAGTTGCACGGTTTAATGAAGCTCTGTGAGAGGGGCAGTTTAATCTAAACTACACCACACACCGCTGTGGGTCCTACACCATCCTCGCAGGGTGGCCCGTACCTGCTGGGGAATGGACTTCACCGTCCTTACCAATTGTCTGTGCACTTGGCTAAGTGTTTTTGAGCTGCTTTGTTTTCTGTTCTGTAAAAATCAGTGAGTTTGGATGTTAAAGTTATTCCAATTTTAAGCAATTGGTTTACATTTTCTGTATGATTCCTACGTTAAGTTTATTATGACGAAACGTTCCAGTGCCCGAGGTAAAACTGTAACTTTACGTTTTCCGAATCTATGCTTTACGCTTATTGCAGTTTTTCAGTAATGTGGCAAGTTATGAGAACAAAGAGGTGGGTGAGGAAAAAATTGGTTAGAGCTACTATAACATGTGTCTCAGACAAATGTAACTATAAATAGATAAAAAGTATGACGTGCCATTCTTTAATAAATAAAATATTGTAATCGTAGCTCAATTGCTGTCATAAAAGAGGAATAAAACACTTCATGACATGCAATAACAGGAAAGTTATAAACTTTTTATCATGTTTAATTCCTTATTTATAGCTTATAACACGTAATATAGTATACATAGCACCTCACTATGATTAACATATGCTTGCTAATTATATATAGTTATATATAGGTTTCAGGATATTTCAGGTTACATGACGCATTGTAATATCTGTTCACTAATGTTTATCAAGGTGTTTAGTCTTCCTTTTTTACATTATAATGCTTTATAACACACACATACCTTTGGTTCTCCAATCCATTTGTGCTCTACTTTAGTGTTATTAACGTATTAACGCATATTACAGAACTATGGCATGTAATTACAGGCTTATTTAATGTCTTTTACATTGTTACATTGTTCTTAGGAACAGATATAATACGTTAGGACATCATATAATCATTCTTTGTAAAGTATTGGTCATGTAGGTATGACTATTTATGAGCATTTATACAAGCATTATACTGCAAATGTGTACAGTAATATAAATTGTTATTGAAGCATTTATGACGCATTATGAACACAGGATTCATAGGAAGGGTTACTGCTTATTGATTTGACTAACGTGTGGTTATATGACAATGCATTCATAAGGCATTATACACATGAATATTATTATTTCTGAAAAGGCATTACAGTTTGTAGCCTTGTATGTAATGCATTTCTAAATTGTTACACAAATGCATTATAAGTAGTGCTTATAACACATTATAATGATATTATAATGTAGCTTCTCATAGTGCACTATGCAAAGTGATATAATAAAGTGTTATGTAAACGACTTATAAGTAATCTTTTAAAAAGATTTAAAATGCACAATAGACACAAAGGTAGCTATAAATTGTAATGATTTTTTATAAATTATAATTAGGGTATATATATTTATGACAATAATTATAACAATGTGTATAATGTCTTATGAATGCATTATAATATGATATGAATGTGTTTATTTAAGTATAAATTTTTTAACAAATTAAGCTTGGGCACAGAACTGGACAGTGTTTCACTGTATTTAGCTCCTACATCCAGTTTTAAAAGTGTAACATGTTAAATCTTCAGTTTTAATTCCTATAGCATAATTACTTTAAAATCAACAATAATTGATGACTTAAATGACATTTTAAAAATGGCATCCTTTAGCCCAAACATTGTTTTTTTACTCTATAAAATTAATATATGTGATAAACCATGCACTCAAAATTAATGCGTGTGCCAGTTTGCTGTTTTTTCTGTATTTACATGTGCTTTTAATGAAGCTAATCAATTATGCTCAATGAGTCTTTGCAAACTGTGAAAAATCAATCACCACTAAATAAGAGCAAAGTCACCACGTGTGTAATATGCTCGCTGTTCGCCTAAAAATAATGAAGTGCAGCGACAATCTGAATCAAAATGTGCGACTTATGCATTCAGAAGCCTTACAGAAGATTATCAGACATTATCCGAGTCACTCTGTGATTGCAGTGCCATTTAACCTTTTTGTTTTTTAAAATCACTTTTCAACATTGAATGTAAGAAAACCTGCCTTTAATTGTTCACAAAAAGTGTTGAAGCGCTTTTTTTAAAACAAAAATTGAGGTTATTTATTTATTTATTTTAAATCAGAGATAAATACATAATGTGGTTAATTAGCATCCATGCTGATAAAATGACAGAACATCAAGGGCTAATCATTTAAAATGTGTTTAGTTTTTGCTTGCTTGTTTACTACTTCAACAGGTTTTTACCTTGTCAGTCAATAACATGTATATACAGTATCTAACAAAAGTGAGTACACCCCTCACATTTTTGTAAATATTTGATTATATCTTTTAATGTGACAACACTGAAGAAATGACACTTTGCTACAATGTAAAGTAGTGTGTGTACAGCTTGTGTAACAGTGTAAATTTGCTGTCCCCTCAAAATAACTCAACACACAGTCATTAATATCTAAACCGCTGGCAACAAAAGTGAGTACACCCCTAAGTGAAAATGTCCAAATTGGGCCAAAATTGTCAATATTTCGTGTGGCCACCATTATTTCCCAGCACTGCCTTAACCCTCTTGGGCATGGAGTTCACCAGAGCTTCACACTCTTCCACTCCTCCATGATGACATAACGGAGCTGGTGGATGTTAGAGACCTTGTGCTCCTCCACATTCCGTTTGAGGATGCCCCACAGATGCTCAATAGGGTTTAGTCCATCACCTTCACCCTCAGCTTCTTTAGCAAGGCAGTGGTCGTCTTGGAGGTGTGTTTAGGGTCGTTATCATGCTGGAATACTGCCCTTCAGCACAGTCTCCGTGACACTCCCACCACCAAGACACACTTGTCTTTGTATTCCTCACCTGGTTGCCGCCACACACGCTTGACACCATCTGAACCAAATAAGTTTATCTTGGTCTCATCAGAGCACAGGACATGGTTCCAGTAATCCATGTCCTTAGTCTGCTTGTCTTCAGCAAACTGTTTGCAGGATTCCTTGTGCATCATCTTTAGAAGAGGATTCCTTCTGGGACGACAGACATGCAGACCGATTTGATGCAGTGTACGTTGTATGGTCTGAGCACTGACAGGCTGACCCCCCGCCCCTTCAACCTCTGCAGCAATGCTGGCAGCACTCATACATCTATTTCCCAAAGACAACCTCTGGAAATGACGCTGAGCACGTGCACTCAACTTCTTTGGTCGACCATGGCGAGGCCTGTTCTGAGTGGAACCTGTCCTGTTAAACCACTGTATGATCTTGGCCACCATGCTGCAGCTCAGTGTCAGGGTCTTGGCAATCTTCTTATAGCCTAGGCCATCTTTATGTGGAGCAACAATTCTTTTTTTCAGATCCTCAGAGAGTTCTTTGCCATGAGGTGCCATGTTGAACTTCCAGTGACCAGTATGAGGGAGTGTGAGAGCGATGACACCAAATTTAACACACCTGCTCCCCATTCACACCTGAGACCTTGTAACACTAACAAGTCACATGACACCGGGGAGGGAAACTGGCTAATTGGGCCCAATTTGGACATTTTCACTTAGGGGTGTACTCACTTTTGTTGCCAGCGGTTTAGACATTAATGTCTGTGTGTTGAGTTATTTTGAGCAGACAGCAAATTTACACTGTTACACAAGCTGTACACTCACTACTTTACATGGTAGCACAGTGTCATTTCTTCAGTGTTGTCACATGAAAAGATATAATCAAATATTTACACAAATGTGAGGGGTGAAGTCACTTTTGTGAGATACTTTATATATATGGCTAAGAGACTTTTCTTCTTCACATGATCTTTAGGAAATTTGGATGATGCACCTTCCTGTTGCACATGTGACTTCAAAATATCGCACAAGGGTGAATGTATTAATGGACAATTTGTGGGGGGAAAATTACTTTTCAAGCACAAGGTATATATATATATATATGTGTGTGTGTGTGTGTGTGTATATGTATATGTATATATGTGTATATATATATATATATATGCACATATATATATATATATATATATATATATATATATATATATATATATATATATATATATATATATATGCACCTGTGGAACAGTACTTAAGACACTAACAGTTTACAGGTGGTGTAACGGTGTAAGGTCACCATTACAGTAACTTAGGACACTAAAGAGACCTTTCTACTGACTCTGAAAAACACCAGAAGAAAGATGCCTAGAGTTCCTGCCCAGCTGCGTGAACATGCCATAGGCCTGCGCTGCAGGGAGACATGAGGACTGCAGATGTGGCCAGAGCAATAAACTGCAATGTCTGTAATGCCTGTAAAGAATTATAAGCAGAACAAAGAGGCTGGGGAGGAATCATAATCCATGCTTTATGTTTTTTGCAGTTTTTCTTTATGGCTCCTTTAACTTGTTTCACGGACAGGTGTAACTATACGTAAAATATTGTAATAATAGGGCAATTGTTGTTATATAAGAGGAATGAAACATTTCAGGACATTCAGTAAGAGGAAAATAATAAACTTTTTTTTTCCTATATCAGAGCGCCCATCATGTTCTATACTTATAACTTAGGTATAACATGTTATAAAGCAAACATAACACCTCATAATGCCTAACGTAAGCTTCCTAACAAATAGTGTTATAGTGTATTCTTTCAGAATGTCAGGTTATATGATGCATTCAATTATAAGAGCATAACGTTTGACAAGCTATGCTGTTTTCCCAGTACCATGTTATAATACCTGTTTTGTTCATATTGGACACGAAGCCTAATATCTGCCATGCTGAAGCATTATAAGCATTCGCTCTCTTCTGTAACCCATAGTGATGATTCTGATCTGAGCGTTAGCCTCTAGCATACTGATGGAAGAGGAGACTGACCAAAGGCATCGTGGGTAAACAGAGAGCCGTATTCCCTCTGGCTTGTCACTTATTGGTGACACAGTGAGAGATTGTGTTTGCTTCGCTTCTGCAAGACTGTCCATTACAATGAAGAGGCATAAATCAGCGAGCTAAGCTGAAATATACACCACAAATTCCCATCCAGCAAGTGCATTTCCTTTATTTTTCTTTACTTATTTTTTTTCTTTTAAACATTTACTCAAGGTACACTTTAATAGGTGCACTGTATTTTACATTTTTACATGTATTTTACAGTGCTTTTTTGTTAATACAAATGTATAGATACATTTTTGCTTTTAAAATGATTATTTCATATTCAAACATTTCTTAATTTCAGGTAAAATATCTAAGACAATGGTTTGATGTTAACCTTATACGCTGACTGACATCCTGTAATATTATGAAGGCATTATTGTTGTACCTTTAAGAGGTTTATTTATTGACATATTGCAGTGTTGTTGCATATTTGCCTTTATACCATGGTGCTGTTAAATTTTCAACATTTTCTGATTCATTTTCTATAACAGTGTGCTCCGACAATGGGTCCGGCTGTAACCGTAATCGTTTGACTTTTTAATTTCTCTAAGGAGATGTTTATTTAGCATTTATGGAAAGAGTCTCCAGTGTCAGTGCTTTGCTTTTTTCTTATTAACTTCGAGAAAGAGAGCTAGAGAGAGAGAGTGAGAGAGAGCGAGAGAGAGAGAGAGAGCGAGGGAGGGAGAGAGAGGAAGAGAGAGGGAGAGAGGCTGGTACGGGAACGGTTGTTAATAGCTGCTATAACATAAGTGAAACAAGA
The DNA here is from genome assembly GCF_001660625.3 of Ictalurus punctatus. Taxonomy (NCBI): domain Eukaryota; kingdom Metazoa; phylum Chordata; class Actinopteri; order Siluriformes; family Ictaluridae; genus Ictalurus; species Ictalurus punctatus. Next base: position 14,783,467 of record NC_030427.2, on the reverse strand, counting down.
ACTAATCTGTTTCGTGGTTAGTTACATTAAATGTAACTATAGATGAATAAAAAAATATGATGTGTCATTAAAAATGAAATTGTTAACACATTACTGTTGGTATAATAGGACAAACAAACTGTGACGTTATTGGAAATTGTTCTACTGTGGGATGATAACAGGAGCTTCAGCACACCAACAGCATGATGTGAATTGTGTTATTCTTTACATAGAGCAATCAGGATGCACACTCTAAGACAAAATGGGTTCCTCAAGGGTTCTTTGTATGGTTGACAGTTCTAGCTTTCGAAAATAGTTCTATTTATAATACTCTCTGTAAGGGAAACCGTCGGTTATAGAGAAGAAGAACCCTCAGAGCCCTGGTTTAGAGCGCTACATGGAATTTCTTTAACCATTACAGCGGCAATTTTTCATTTTTAATGAGCACTCTTTGTTGTTTATCAGTAAACTCAATCCATCTTTTTTTTTAAAAAAAAAAACGGAATCTAAAGGCATATTTATGCAAAAGAATAACCTGAAATATGCTAAACCCAACCACAGTCAAATAATCAATACATGTAGCAGGGTGTGGAGAAGAGATAGAGAGAGAGAGAGTGAGAGAAAGCAGGAGATGGAGACGTATCTGCAGGAAAGGAAACCAAAGAAAGAACACATAATTCGGTAATCTCTTAATGCACCAGTATTTATCTCGTCGTCTCTGCTCGAGTTGTGGACTCGTAGAAATGATGCATTTGTAAGCGGCGTGCATGCAAAGAGGGAAAGTAAAGGAAAGAAAGTAAAGCAGCGTGCCTTATTTTGGGACTTGTGCCATTAAAAGTGTAATTACAGTCATTAGGAGCACCCTCTGGTGGAAGGTAATTGGATGGGTTCACCAATGGTGAGTGTTTTTTTTTTCAAGACGTGGCCACAAGAAAAGAAATGTTCACTATACGCTCACAATCCCAGTATCAGACACCAAGCAGGTTTGTTTCAAATGCCTAAAAATTTACACCAAAAAATAAAGATTAATAGTAATATTGTGGGGAAGCATGCTCATAGAAGACAATGACTAAATCCAGGAAGTGAGATCAGTGACAAAGCACACACTCGGTCCAGCGTAGGGCTATTAATAAGCCTTCAGGGCAGAACCACAGGAGAGAAAGATGCAGATGAAGGGATTAAATGCGGTTCCCCTGCAGCCGAGACATGCTGGATCTCCAGGTGAGAGTCAAATGTGCCATAAGATTAAGTTCAGCTCTTCCTGCGAGGCCTATCCGAGACCTGGGGAGGTGAAGAAAGAAACGCTGAGTTCATTTAGATCCCAGTGGGTTTTGAGACATCAACAGGGTTCTTGCAAACAAACAAACAAAAAAAACGTACACAGGAAACGCAAATTTTTCATTACTTCACTACTCTCCAGTATGCAATAAAACACTCCATGTTGCGCTGTTATAGAAAAATAATCAACGACAAATTGCTGTTATGAAGCGGAGGTACAGTGAACATCAGAATATTGATTATTTTCCAATAACAGATCGTCCATACCCTACCAAGTGCATGTGTGTGTGCTCTCGGGAACAATACATCACTTTAGATTGCCGACAGTAAGGATTTGTGAGAACGTGTCGCTCTGCTCCTATCTGCTGCAGATTGCGATCCCCTGCTCGAGCCGTGATAAGCCATTTTATGCTTTGTAGCCGAATCAATATGGACATCAAAGCGGCAAACCAGATGGACCTCCATTTCTCCATTACTCTGTTTCTCAGTTTCTTCTTCTCGGGCTGATGATGGGGGAGAGCTTCAGGGTTCTGCGTTAGGAACGTGAGAGAGAGACGGTAGAATGAGAGCATGTCGGTGTGTAACATGTACAGACTGGAGCAGAGGAATATTCATCATAACTCCATAAAAACACTACATCATCAGTACTGAAAAGTAAAAAATAATTTAATAGCAACTACTGTATCTCTCTCTTTCTCGCTGTCTCTGTCTCTGTCTATGTCTATGTGTGTCTCATTTATATATATATATATATATATATATATATATATATATATATATATATATATATATATATATATATATGTCTGTGTCTCTCTCTCTGTCTCTCTTTCTACACACAGTATCTCTCGCTGTCTGTGTGTGTCTCTCTCTGTCTCTCTCTCTACATACAGTATCTCTCACTGTCTGTGTGTCTCTCTCTCTGTCTCTCTGTCTCTCTCTCTCTACATACAGTATTGTACACTGTCTGTGTCTCTCTCTCTGTCTCTCTGTCGTTCTCTCTACATACAGTATCTCTCACTGTCTGTATGTGTGTGTCTCTCTCTCTCTCTCTCTCTCTCTCTCTCTCTCTCTCTACATATAGTATCTCTCACTGTCTGTGTGTGTCTCTCAATCTCTGTCTCTCTGTCTTTCTCTCTACATACAGTATCTCTCACTGTCTGTATGTGTGTGTCTCTCTCTGTCTCTCTGTCTTTCTCTCTACATACAGTATCTCTCACTGTCTGCGTGTGTTTCTCTCTGTCTCTCTCTACATATAGTATCTCTCATTGTCTATGCGTGTCTCTCCCTGTCTCTCTGTCTTTCTCTCTACATACAGTATCTCTCACTGTCTGTATGTGTGTGTCTCTCTCTGTCTCTCTGTCTTTCTCTCTACATACAGTATCTCTCACTATCTGTGTGTGTCTCTCTCTGTCTCGCTCTACATACAGTATCTCTCACTGTCTGTGTGTGTCTCTCTCTGTCTCTCTCTACATACAGTATCTCTCACTGTCTGTGTGTGTCTCTCTCTGTCTCTCTGTCTCTCTCTGTCTGTCAATTCAATTCAATTCAATTCAAATAAGCTTTATTGGCATGACAAATTATACAATGTATTGCCAAAGCATTGATATGAAAAAAAACAAACAAAAAACAAGACAAAACAAAAAAAAAATACAGTCAGAAAAGTGCTTGTGAGTTCATGAGCACATCACTGTTTGGTCGACTCTTCCCTCATTTTGTGTCAGGCATTGATGTACCATGCCACTAGTGAGGTGCAGTCTCTTTTTTCTCCAAACAAATGCTGAAGTTGTGTGTCATTCTCCAGCTTTGTGTCTGTCTCTCTGTCCATGTTTCTCTATCTCTCTTTCAATGTCTATCTCTCTCTGTCTGCCTGCGTGTCTCTGTATATCTCTCATAATGTCTGTGTCTCTTGCTCTCCGTCAGTTTATTGTGTCTCTCTCTTTATCTCCATCTCTGCCTCTCTCTCTGTCTATGTCTCTATCTCTCTCTATCTGTCATTTTATATCTAGGTGTCTCACTCTGTCTCTCCCTGTCTCCCTCTCCATCTGTCTCTGTTAGTCTCCCTCTCGCTATCTGTCTCTCACTCTGTGTGCGTCTCTCTCTGTCTATCACTCTGACTCTATATTTCTCACTCTTTCTCTGTGTGTGTCTCTCTCTGACTCTCTATCTGTCTCTCTCGCTCCCTGTCTCTTTCTCTCAGGTCAGTTGTTTGTTTACCCATGGCAGACGGTCTTATTAACAAAGACGACCTTATTACAGAACGTGACCACTTAAATTCCACTCACATTTCAAAGCTTCATTCCCCACCATTTAATTTCTCTGAGCGTAATTAACAGCATCCACTCGGCCATATTTCACTCGTGGGTATCCATGGCAATAGCACATCCGCCACCCACCTCCTCTGAGCATGAATTATGGGATGGATATTTCCGTGCAGCACAAGCCGATCCATTTAACCAGAGCAGGGACCATTAACTGTAGACAGCTGGGTTTGGGTTACGGTTAGACTAACAGGAGAGGAGGTGGGCGGGGCCTTTAAGCCCATTAGCCAATGGAAAGGCGAGGCTGTAAAATATCAGAGCAAAGGTGAGGATGCGCACACATGCATACGCACACACACACACACACACACACATACACACACACACACACACACACACACTCATTTCTAGAAATAATTAAATAAATAAAGCTAGTCTGAATTATCAACCTTGTGATTTAAAAAAAAAATCATTTAATAACCAGAATTAAATGAATAATTAATGCTATTTGATTACATATACTGTATATAAATAAAAACTATATATGTGTATATATATATATATATATACACATGTATAGTATACTCTATTATAATAAGTCCATAAATAATGACACCCTTCAATATAATGTACAAACATTGTATTTAAAAACATTGTATTAAATAAATATTACACAGTAATTTTTTTTATTCCTCTCATATTTGAATAATGTCACATTTTTATTTTAAAAATCTAGTGCTGCCTTTGATTAAAGAAAATGTCAAATCCATTTGTAATCTATCACTATGTGGGACTTCAAACAGCTTTAATCACAGAAATGATGAGTGATAAAAATCAGGGGGGAAAACACCAGAACAAAAAAACAGACAAACTACTAAGTTGATGCAACTGTTTTAAGTTTCATCATAGGTCATTTTTTTCACAGCAGTGCATATAAAAACGATTAAAAACACCACGAGGTTCAATCAGGGCCATGATAAAGAAATATTTTTCGAATTCACTCATTCAAACTTGCGCTCTTGCTGATTCTTGTGGTCATCAAGATTTCACTCTGTTGCATGCTATTTTATATATTGACTTTTGCTCAATTTCATGAAGGGTGCCAATAATTCTGGAGCTAAAACTGCGTGAAACTTCTACACTTATTAAAGCCACACATCCCAAAAATGTAATAATGTAAATGTCTCAGCAAATTTGAAATATGTTTCAGCCTTGTCAATTGTAAAAAAAATTTTTTTTATTTATTTAACATTTATGGAAGGAGTCTCCAGTGTCAGTGCTTTGTAACAGTCAGAGGTAAAGCTGTAACGTTAAGTTCTCCGACATCTTCAGGAGTGTCATATATCAAGAAGGAACTCTGGACTTTAGTTCCCATCAGCCACTGCACTGTACTACATCTTATATAATAAAACGTTTAAAATCTGCGATTGCTTCCGCATCTACCTTTGAATCTTGACAGACCTACACACCTAAGCAGCAGATCGCCATGAAATACTTGAGATTCACTCTACCACCAACGTGTGCGGAGGACTACGCCACGCCACGCCAACAGGAGGAGGAGTCCGGGTACAAATGGGAGTCTGTGGTCTGGGCTAGTACCATCTCCCACCCTCCCTCCCCTATAATGGATCTAGTTCAGTAAATGGAGTCAGCGGAGAACGAAAGTCAGCCTCCCTGCTCGTCTGAGGACGCTGCTCTGCTTTCTGGTTCAGCTGAGGACATCGCTCAGTCGCCCGGGTTGGCTGAAGCCATTGCTCCGTGTCCCGATATACCCAAGTGCTCCTCTCTGTTCACCAACCCCGCGCACAAGCCGCTGTGCTCACCTGCTCCGCTGACGAACCCGCCCTGCTTTTCTGCACTGCTGAGGGCATCGCTCGGCTTTACCGCTCCGCTGAGGAAGGCACTCCGCTTTTCTGCCCGGCGGAGGATGTCGCTCTGCCTTTCTGTTCAGCTGAGGACGTCGCTCTGCCTTCCTGCTCGGCTGAGGACGTCGCTCTGCCTTCCTGCTCGGCTGAGGACGTCGCTCTGCCTTCCTGCTCGGCTGAGGACGTCGCTCTGCCTTCCTGCTCGGCTGAGGACGTCGCTCTGCCTTCCTGCTCGGCTGAGGACGTCGCTCTGCCTTCCTGCTCGGCTGAGGACGTCGCTCTGCCTTCCTGCTCGGCTGAGGACTTCGCTCCACTTTCCTGCCCAGCAGAGGATGTCGCTCTGCCTTCCTGCACAGCTGAGGACATCGCTCTGCCTACCTGCTCGGTCGAGGACTTCACTCCACTTTCCTGCTCGGCTGAGGACACCGCTCTGCCTACCTGCTCGGTCGAGGACTTCACTCCGCTTTCCTGCTCGGCTGAGGACACCGCTCTGCCTACCTGCTCGGTCGAGGACTTCACTCCGCTTTCCTGCTCGGCTGAGGACATCGCTCTGCCTACCTGCTCGGTCGAGGACTTCACTCCGCTTTCCTGCTCGGCTGAGGATGTCGCTCTGCCTTCCTGCTTCACTGAGGACGTCGCTCTGCCTCCATGTTCCGCTGAAGACATCGTTCCTATTCTTTGCTGCACGCCGTATGTCACTCTCCCTTCCTGCTCCACGGAGGACATCATTTCCCCCTCATGCTCCGCGGAGAGCATCGTTCCTCCCTTTGGCCTCGCAGAGAACCTCGCTCACCTTCCTGGCCTCGCGGAGAATCTCACTCCCCTCCCTGACCTCGCGGAGATCCTCGCTCCCCTCCACGGCCTCGCGGAATTCTTGGAGCTTCCCTTAGGCCTCGTAGAGAACATCGTTCCCCTCTCCTGTCCTGCGGAGGAAGTTGTCCTGCTGTCCAGTCCCACAGATGTTGCTCTGAGCTCCAGCCCCGCTAGCCACTGTTTGCACTGCTTCCTGGTCTTACGTTTGTCTTAGACTACTGTTGGCCATGTTACTGTGTTTTGGTTCTGTTAGTTTATCTTTAGTCCTTGCCACAGTTTTGCATTAGTCATAGTATATTTTGTGTTTTGTTGGCTTATATAATAAAACGTTTAAAATCTGCGATTGCTTCCGCATCTACCTTTGAAACGTGACAAGGAGAGAGGAGTTTACGCTTTGTGCTTTCTCAGTAATAGCAAGAGAAAATGAGGCAATGACTGTTTATAACCTAAGTGATACAATTCTACATCGTTAAATGTAACTATAAATGGATAAGAAGTACCACATAAATAAGAAATAAATCCATTTGCATATTACTGTTATATAAAAGGAGTGAAACACATCAGGACATGATGTAAGAAAATGATAACCATTAGGATGCTAATGCCAGGCTGTCATTGGTTATTTTCCCATAAAATCATGACACGGAGTATTCCTTACATACCTGTTTATAACTCATAGTACATCATACATACAAGTATCAGCTAATATTTTATGGAAATTCGTTTGTGTTCACCCAGCACACACTTTAAGTGAGATGTTCACTACCATGTGTAATAATGCACCAATAAAATCTAAATAATCAATTAATAAATCATTACAACATTAAATCTTATTAAAATGCTTCAAACACACGTCAGGGTCGAAATGCTGAGGATTGTTACTAACTTTCCTCTGAAATAACAGCAGCTCTGTACCGCTCAATCTTTCCAGACATTTGAATTAAAGGTCATATGCAAATGTATGTGTGTGTGTGTGTGTGTGTGTGTGTGCGAGTGAGTGAGGGAGTGAGTGAGTGCTTGGCATCCAGGGGCATTGTGGGAAATCCCGGGTCAGACATACATTAATGATACAACATAAAGCAAGAGAGAGAGAGAGAGAGAGAGAGAGAGAGAGAGAGAGAGAGAGAGAGAGAGAAACAGAGAGAGAGAGAGACATATATAGAGAGAAACAGAGAGAGAGAGAAAGACATCAGAATTTTCCTCTCTACTGTTCTGTATTATTTATATTATTTATTTATTTGTTACATACTGGAAAATAAAATAGGTAACACTTTCTATGCAGGAAATATGCTTAATAAACTATGAGCATCTTCATATTATCTTATAATGCGTTCATAAAGCATTATGCATGCTGTTATAATTATTAATGATACTGCATTACACAGTATAACTTTCTTTATTATGCTATGATGAAGTCATTATAAGTAGCGTTCATAATGTTATATCACATGGTATATCATGTTATATATATATATATGAGAAGACATAATGTGTTATAAGCACTACTTATAATGCATTCCTTAATAGTTTGTAAATGCATTGTAAATTGCTTGTGTAAATCTGTACATTGTTCAAAGCACTACATAAATAAAATTTAACTGAAATGAAACAATGCTTATAAACTCTAATGCCTTTTCATAGTAAAGTATAATGATGTGTGATGTCTCATGATTGCATTATTACATGTTATGAAATATATGAATTAATAAGTCATTAGACATTATAGCCATTATAGAAAGTGCTACCAGAAAAAGCAGTTTTCTATTAATGGAAGTTTATAGCACTACATAACACCTACATAAGCCCTTCACGACATTTGACATAAATCTATATAGACATTTATAAAGGGATAATTTCACAATTGATATAAAAATAGTGTATGTTTTGATTTGAACTTATGTGACGTGACAAATGTTAATACGCTCTAATTTGTATAGGGTCAGATCAAATGTAATTATGGCATTATGCCATCGGGGTATTCATAAAACTCTTAACAGAAAATGCACAAACATCAGTTATTATTAGGGATGCACCGAATGTTCGGCAAGTGAAATAAGTGAAAAGACCGAATAAATTTGACCAAACAATGACATGTTTGATGACGCGACCAAATAGCCTAGCAACCAGAGTGAGACGAGCGAATGCCACGACCTCGATGAGGGGGTGCGTGCATGCATGAGCTGTGGACACGTGCGTTTGTTTTGTTTCTTTTCCGGAGCATGTTTCTGTCACGTCGCGAGACGTAAGGGAGTAGAGTACGGAAGCAGGTAAAGACGTATTTATTTAAGGGCAGGCAGACAAATCCTATATCTACTATAACACTCTGCGAGGTGTACAGGGACGCGAGCGGTATATATCCCCAATATCATCAGCCGTATAGAACCCAATAGAACCATTTTTTGCACTCTTATCAATGCACTTTTTAATGCACTTTTTAGTTGTAGGCTACAGAGTGTTCCTTTCTTTCAGCAGTTAGTTATAGGCCTCACATCGGCTATTCAAGGGGGGCTCAAAGATGACCACATCAAAATAATTAAATTTTACTCATTTATTTATTTAAAGCTATATTGTGCCTTGTTGGTAGCCTATGCCTGCTGGAATGAAAAAAAAAATCATAAATGTTACATAAATATTTTGAAATTGTAGTTTTTGTAATTGATTTTTTTCTTTCAAAAGCAAGATAAAATAGTATAAAGCACATTTTGACTATTTAATTTATGCAATGGTGAAAAAAATGTCAAAATAAATGGAAAAAACGTGAAAAAATGTGTTCGGTATTCGGCCTTCTTGGCCAAGTTTTTCTTTGGCCAAGAATTTTCATTTCGGTGCATCCCTAGTCATTATGGTGCTTTTTGTGTGAAATTCATAGCAGAAATATGAATCTCCCTTCATGTAAGGTTTTTAATAAACATTCATAGCAAACTTCACAACAAAACAGGCTTTCCTATAGACCTCCACCTGGTGACGAGTACGGGAGACGCTGCAGAGCTTGTTTTCAATCATATCAAGCTATGTCACATTAAGACTATTACATGAATGACTTATGAAAATTCAGTTGATATGATGTTACAAACATAACAGTCGTAATGTGACATAGCTTGACATAGGAGGCTAATTGGAAAGGTGTCATTTCCAAAGCACACTGGGACTAAATTTCTGAGGCATTGGTGATATAATGTCTAATAAAAACTTTGTATAGTGCAGTATGTCAATTCATAATAAGCATTGTTATAAAGTGTAATGTATTTGAATAAATATTTATAGCAGCCTTATGAATGCATTAAAACCTGTTAGGAATGCATTCATGGGGCGTTATGAATATGGCCTTCATAGCACGTGTTACCAAAAGCCTTATAACACATCTTTCATGCTACAAAAGCTGTTATGTCAACTTTGACATCACAATTTATACGTGGTTATTAATGACACTTGATACCTGATGGAACAAGCCTTTATAAATGTTTATGTAGGTTTATGTCAGTTATCATGAAGGATTCTGTACAATTATGTCATATATCCCTAAAAAACTCATTTCGTGATGTATATTTTAACACACGTGTC
>NC_030427.2:14688710-14771210 GCF_001660625.3 Ictalurus punctatus | reverse complement strand
AGTGTATAAAAAAAATATATAAAAGAAAAGAAAAGTGTAGCCCTAAAAATGAGGTTCATAGATCTGGAGATATTATTATAAATAAATAAATTCTTTCAAGTCTTACAAGCCTGAGTAATAAATAGTTAGATAAAATAAAATATTTTTTTAATTCCTTTATTTTGTCTTATTTGTCTATTTCATGTTTCAGACATTTCAAGTTCATTATCCTGTATGTAGCATTATCATTAAATAAATAAATATAAGTGCAGTCCTAAAACTGTCATTCATATAGCCAGAGATTTTAAATAAAAAGATTAATCATTTCTCCCACATTATAATTTCCAATTTGATTTTATTTTTTTTATTAAATTTGATTTTGTGTTTATTAATTTGAATTTCATTAGCCTGTCTATATAAGTTAATCAAATGAGTTCAGACAAAGCAAATGTTTAGCTCTAAACAGTGGGGCTCATAGAGCTGGAGATATGAAATGTAGACATTTTTAATGATAGATATTTATATAAGATATTTAGCCTAAAGGAGCCGAATATTGGCCAAAGAATTAAAGCGACTTGTTCATTTTGCGCAAATCTTCTGACAGAAAATAGCGTGAGATTTTGGTTTGTTTGTTTTTTTTGGGTTTTTTTTTTATTTTATTTTATAGATATAGGCCTATATATAAGAAAATATAAGTCATATTTATTAATTCACAAGTTTATTTAGCAAAGCACGAGAGATTGGTATTCATATCGGCTTCCTTTATATAAGATATACACAATGCAGAGATGCAGAAATGACATCCTTAAAAAAAAACAATAAACAAACAAAAAAAATTACCCCGTCGCTATGATGTTAATGATAAACTGAAAAGTAAAATATTATTAAAAAATTATTTCAATATGAAATGAAAAGTGGTTTAAGAGCTCATCATGTCCATGCCTAAAAAAGGCGATGCGGTAGAAATGACAAAGCTTTATACACTGTTAAATCATAAACACAACAATAACAAATAAAAACCTAGGTAGATTATTTAAAGGAATAATCGGTGTAAGTGTTGTCTGTCTTCCTTTCTGATTTCTTCTCTTTCATTCTTTTTGTCTGAAGGCGGAAACGCAAACGACGCAAACGACTCAAACCCGCCTTTCATTAGACGCGCTTTTTTATTTAATTTAAATCGGGGCTTTTGAGAGATAAAGCAACATCTTTTCCAGAGAAGGAAAGTAAAGTGTTTTATCGTATTCAGGCTGTGAGTATGGCCTTTTAAATGAGTGAAATGGCATAAAGACTTTAAATCGGGGGGGGCGCAAAAGCTGCGTTCATACAGTATCATCACGTGGTCACATTACCGCGGCAATAACACCAGGTTTCGCACCACAACAAAAGAATCAAAAAGCAATAAACTAATATGTAACAGTTTATTTGCCAAATAAATGTAGGTATAGGTAGTGATGACTCCACTGTGTGTGTGTATAGTCAGAGGAATCTTAACTCAAAGTTTCTGTGATCTCTAAATTAAAAAATATGACTGCTTTTTTTTTATCCATTCCTGTCATAATTCACTTTTTATAACTATTTTGTTGAGATAAATTAGTCAAATAAGTTGTGTAATCCAAAACAAAACCTGTTTCGTCCTGTGCTCTCTCTCTTTCTATAAATGCATAGATGCATAACGATAGCTTAAATATTTTTCATCTGCATTATTGTATTATTGATTGGTTTTTAATTAATAACCCCTTAAATTCCCAAATCCAAGCTTATTATTCAGTTATAAAGAATATTATTATGTGATAGTGAAAGGTATGCAGGTATGGAGTTATGAAGAAGACGTTTGGAAGTTTAAGGGGTAAATAAATGATTAACAAGCTCGTATGATTTCCTTTCCAAAACTAGAACAGAAAAATAACCAAAAAAAAAAAAGGCTACTCCTTAGATCTGCTTATAGCTCTTGTGCTGTTGTGCTGCAGACTTCGTAGATGCTTTTAGTCCAAGGAGAGTGGAAGAAAATCTCCTCTGCTTGAGTAATGTATAAAACTCTGATAAAGTTCCATGTGTTCAGAACGGTAACGTGTCACGAAAGAGCTTCTCGATGATGGCGGGCGTCGGAACCAAGTCTTCGAGCTTCAGGTAAAAGATACGCTGAAGTCCTTGTGTGCACAGCGTGCGTAGCTCGGGCAACTTGGCCAGCAGTTTCGAAAGATGGCCACTGCAGGTCACGTGATCCTTCAGGCAGGTTAAAATCTTGCTCTGAAGCTCCTCCATCTTTTTGGGCTCCTTGAGGCCATGCCTCTCTGTAGAATTTTTTTTAAAGAGAGAGAGAGAGAGAGAGAGAGAGAGAGAGAGCTTTAATGTGACATAACGAGAAAAGGAGGGAGAAAAGGGAGAAACGGTTGTGTGGTGCGAATTCCTTCAAGTCACCTGTGATTATAGTGAGAGCAGCCATGCAGGAGAACACCGGGATGTCAATGCGCATGCTCTGGAGGCTTGAGGAGAATTCTGCGATCGAGTCGATCCACTCTCCGAACGCTCGCATGCACTGCAGCCTGTGCAAGACGACGCCGCTGCAGAAAACAAGCTTGTCCTCCATCAGGTTGGATCTGGATGGAAAAATTGCACGTGAGAAGCATCGTACGCTATTAGCTTGAGTTTGTGATTGACAGACGACTGTAAAGCTGTCAGAGAGAAGAGCAAAGAACTTAAACGCAATAACTGCAATATAAATGTCACCTGTACGCCAAGCGCAAGACGAAAAGCTCCAGGAACGCTGAATCAAACAGCAGCTCCTGGTCGCATTTTGGGAGCTCGGTGAAACCAGGCATTTTCTCCGCCCAGCCACGGATGATGCTCATGGAGCCCATTAGGAGGTCGTAAAACTGCTGGATGTGAAGGGTCTCGTCTCCGGCGCTGTGGTAGTCCGGGTTGGGCTGAAACTGGACAGAAAATTATTCTGTCATTCTGTAAATTTGATTGTTGCCAAATCAACAAACAACGCATTTACTTTTTCTTATCATTAGCTTAGTGACTCACTTTGGAGTAATCCAGGCGGCCTGCGGAGGGGTTGGAGTCCATGTGGGCCCTCACCAGAGCGCTCAGCAGATTGGCAGGTGATAAGGAGGCGGGGATGTCCTGGGGGCCTTTGGGTTTGGATGGGAGACGACCTCGTCGACCTTTTAAACTGTCCGTTCTTACGACTATAAATTAGATCCCCCCCCAAAAAACCCTCATGAGACTAAAACCAGGATTTTATTTATCGCACGCACATGACGAGAGGATGCTATCAAGAATGTCGGCTGTACCTTCTTTTACCATCCCGACGACGAGGCACTTCTGAAAGCGGCAGTACTGGCACCGGTTCCTCCGCCGCTTATCGACAGGGCAGTTTTTGTTCGCCAGACACACATATTTGGCGTTTTTCTGCACCGTGCGCTACAGAAAGACAACACCAATTAGTAAGAACTTATAACTTGACAGAGCACAGTTTCATCAAAAGCAAAAGAGGCTCTCGAGTCTGCGCTCAACAAAGCAAAGCTGGCTAATACATTCAGGAGCAGGACGGGGCACACGTCGGGTAAATACAGAATCGTGGATCGACATAATTCGGGGGTCCCACGGCACTGACTCTATGACCTCTCTTGTCGGATTAGCGCAATTATCCCATCACGGCATGGCGAGCTAAAGAGGCGGCTGGGAATTTCGTTCTCCCTTTACTCCCCCCACACCCCCACCCCTTGTCGAAACATGAAATTTCTATTTATGAAATGAACACAGTCACATCGCCCAGGTGCTTAGAGATACTGTAGACTTTTCCTTCCAGCTTTATTCACCTCATGAAGGGAATGATAAGGACATAAATTCATGACATAAATCTGGTGTGTTGAGTGAAGGAAATCCAACGCCAAATCTCAAAACTATGAGTTGGGATTATTTTGGAAAAATTTCCTCCTTTCTTGAGTGCCAACAATTTAGGATTCTTGACATTCCTCTTCAGTTATGTTCTTTGTTTAATAAGATTTAAACCAAGTTTCCAAAATAGATGTTTCTTTTTTAGACTTTTATTTTATTTAAAAAAAACATTTTTTCTTCCAACAGCCTCATAATAAAGAGTACTAAACTGTACTTTTCCTTGTCACCAGAGTGGTACCCACAATATTTTACCTGGAAAGGTGTATGTGTACCTTTAACGTTAACTCTAAAAGGTCATTTTAAAATCCAATGAAATAATTTTTATAGGTGCAATATCTCCATGGAGATACAAAAGACAAGGGACAAGGAAAGGTACAGTTTAGTACCCTTTTTATGCAATCCATTTTTGGCAAGATATCAAATGAACTTCATTATTTAAACTAGCAAAAGTGGACACAAATAGGTTTGCTGATCAAGTTCTTTTTAAACAGATACAATTTTTTGTTATTCTTTTCTATTCTTCCATGAAGTATAGAAAACGCTCAGTTCAGAAATAAACGCTCCAAACAAAATTACTTTTGCGTTTGCTCGGGTGGGTCCATCAAATATATATATATATATATATATATATATATATATATATATATATATATATATATATATCTTTACACCTTTAAAATATTTTGAGGGTACATAACTGGACCGCTTAAGGACCACTTTTACGCACTTTTAAAGCTTTAATTTATAAAAATGAATAAAGGTACACCATGTGAACTTTCCCACGTAAAAGACAGTAAAAATAATAAAGGTGTACCCTTGAGGTATCATGCCAATGCTGAGGAACAGTACCTTTATTTCTTGAATATTCATTTAAAAAGGGGTACTAAACTGTACCTTTACTTGTGTTTACGTTTAAGAGTACACCTTTCGTACCTTTAGTATGTGTCTTTCATCTATCATCCAGTTAAACGTGGATATAACGTCAAAGCTGATTTAAGGTAAATAATAAGTTTTTTGAGTAAAGTTTTAAACGATGCACCTTTCTAGGCATAATGCAGATAATAAAGGTACTCTTAAGGGTACAGAACAACAAGGAAAGGTACAGTTTAATACCCTAGTGTAGCTACCGACTTGTGTTAAAAAGAAGGGGGGAAAAAATGAAAATACATCGGAGCATACCTTGAAGAACCCCTTGCAGCCTTCGCAAGTGCGCACTCCATAGTGCTGACACGCCGCGTTATCCCCGCACACCGCGCACAGACCGTCTCCATGCGCGGGGCCACGCGTGGCGGTCGGAGAGCACGAGGAAGACGAAGAAGAGGCCACGGGGCTCTCCATCAGCATTCGTCCGTGACTGATGTGCAGGCTGTGATGCGCGAATCCCAGGCTGTGGTGTTGTTGTGCGTGTTGCTGCTGCTGAAGCTGCTGCTTCCTCAGCGGCGCGAATCCGTGCTGCGCGGCGCTGTCGAAGCGCATGTGACACGCGGAGACGTGCGCGCTCGACGCGGACGGCTTGAGCGAGAAGAAGCGCGTCACGGCGCTCTTACGCTGCTGCTCCATCAGGTAGCTCGGATGGAAGCCGTGCAAAGGCGACGCGTCGTCCCACGCCGGAGCGAAGCTCGAATGACACGGTTTGTAGTAGGACGCAGCAGCGGCAGCGGCAGCAGAGGCGACGGCGGGGTCCTCTGCGTGCTGCGCGTGCTGTTGCTGCTGCTGGTGGTGCGCGTAGTTAGCGTGCGCTGCGGTTCCGTCCTCTGACTTGACCGAGAGAGATTCGGCGCAGTGGGGAAGCTGGTACAGGCACGGCGGCTTGGCGTCGTAGCTCGCGGCGCCACCGGCTGAGTCGGAGAACGTGCTGAAGCTGGGCAACGACGAAGACGCGGCGGCGAGCTCCGCGTTCGTCAGGTCCATGCTGAACTTCACGAACTCGGGGGTCAGGAAATCGCAGCTGTACTCGCTGTAGCTGTAGCTCTGACACGCAGGACTGGCACCCGGAGGAGAGGTGCCATACTGAGTCTGCACGCAGGGCATCTCTGAGGAAAAGAGCGGAGAGCAGAGGGCAAACAACAAAATCAACTCAGGCTCCCAAACTTGGTCCAGGAGAACCTTCCTCCCGTCCTGCGTGTGTGTAGTGTTCACACAGCTCTAACGCGCAGGACAGGAGGGTTCTACACGACACTTTACGCGTCATAGCCTTGTACAGACATATAGATGGCGTGTGTGTATGGTTTTTTTTTTTTTTAAAGTATTATTATTTATTCCAGTTTACACACCTGCTGATTGGGGTTTTCGTGAAATCGCTGCGGTTCGCTGGCTGCACTGGTGCGTCTCCTAGTTTTTTCTTTCCTGCGGATTAAAAAAAAATCTATTATTCTGTATTCCCGAAATTGTAATATTAAATTCAGATCATTAGTGAGAGAGAGAGAGAGAGAGAGAGAGAATGAGAGAGAGAGAGAGAGCACAACATTTATTCCTTACCTCAATTTCAGCTCCTAAATATTCCTAGCGCTTTGTCCATCTCATAAAGACCTTTACAAAAAGAAATAAATATCAAATAAAAAGCAGGTTGCACGGCGTCCCCGGTGCGTCCTAGCTCCCCGGCGTTAACGCAACTGGCGCTCGAGCGCAACGTGGCTTTGTTTATGGGCTCGGAACGCCGCAGCCCACGTGCCAAAGATGCAGACGTCATCGGCGTCAACCCCTGACGCGCTCCGTGCAGGAGAACAGAAAGCCACTTGTGTTTATGCAGCACTTGTCTTGGGTGGCGCACTTGTTCAGACTAAAAGGACTCAGCTACAGACACTCACAGCAGGGTCGAAATAGTCTGTACTTCTCTGACGCACTACTAAGTCCTCTTTTCTGCCAACTGGAACACGTCCGAGTTGCAAATGATGTTGATCTTGTAGCTATTATACGCATGGACACTTTATTTATTTATTTATTTATTTATTTATTTATTTATTTATTTATTCTTATGTTTTCCCCTCAAGGTTTAACTGCACTCTCAGGTAAAAGGGTACTAGATTGCACCAATCCTCTGGCATGGTGGCTGGCATGGTACCATCAAGGAAGGGTACAGTACACCGCTAGTACCTTTAGTGCACACCTGGGAAAGTACAGTAAAAATTTGCTTTAAGAGTAAAGCTTTGAAGACAACCCTAATTGTCCTTAAGCTCTAATTATGTACCCTTAAAATATTTTTTAAAGGTGAATGATAATAAGGTATAACAGAAGGTACTCTTGATGGCAGTGCCTTTATTGGTATCTTTATTTCCAGATGCATACAGTGTAACATTAAAACTTTATTTTAAAAGGTAGTTAAAGTTTTCTATCCATATTTCTCGAGAACGTGAAAGAAACAGGTGTAAAAGTTAAGGGTACTGAGGAAAAGTACAGTTTGTCTGAGAGTGTGAGGAGTTTGAGTCAGAAATTTAGTGTGGGAGGATTGACAGATACTCCCTTTTTTATTTTCATTCCCAGACGGTGTACGCGAAGATGTAAGATAGTAATAAATATTGTGTAATACCTTGTTTAACCTCTCTGTGCATTTTTTTGAGTACTACAACTAATAATATCATTTTCTTTTTGGTTTTCCTTCACTATTATTATCCAATAATAACATGCACCATTTAAACATTTAATGTTACTTAATAATGATAATAATATATTGGGGGGGGGGGGGTCGACGACAAAACATAACAGAACAAAATGATAGCAGTTCTAAAATTTGCATCTGTTTCTACATGTTTGCGAATGTGTAATAAAATATTCCTATAACTTGCATAACCTCTTTGCACATCTTTTGACACTCTCAGATTAAATCCCCATTAATGATCTACCTAACCTCTCTTATAGATATTTAACATGTACAGACTATTCGGAGAAATCAGAAAACAGATATCAGGTTTTTTTTTTTTTCCAGATGACAGATCTAACATGTTGTTATAAGACCCGTTATAAGACCTGTAGTGTCTGATATTTCACTGTCATTTCACTGCCTTTTATTATTATTTGCATTGCAATTTCACCTTTGAAAATACAGTGAGACGTCAGAAAGATGTGGCGTGAGCTAATACGCTGATTCAGATCCAATCAGTTCTGCATCACATTATATTTATAATTTAGCGGTACTGCATCACAGCTCCAGGGTCACCAGTTTGATCCTGAGCTCTGTTTACCATCTGTTTTGGTTTCCTCTGGGTTCCCCAGTTTCTTCCAACCTCCCAAAAACATGTCAGGCGGATTGGCAATGCTACATTGCCCCAAGGTTTAATTTATTATAACCGTACTATAAATTGTACACATTTTACATCATTACTTCATATCGTTTAGAAAATATGTATTGTAGCTTTAAAGTTTTAAGTTTAAATACCTTTCCAGATAAAAGAAGGACATTAAAGGTATAAAAGATTAAAATGTGGCCTAATAAAATAAAATTCTTGAAGTGTATAACTGGAAAAGAACCCAACAAATATGCCATCTTGGTCAAATTTCCAAGCACACCTTAGACTGGGAAGATTTAAAAAAAAAAAAAAAAAAAAAGAATTCTCCAAAATTACTTAATGCATGTGTTGAGGAAATTCCATGGACAGTTATCCAAGTTCATGTGCTGAACAGACACAACACCCAAACCCAAAGGTTTCAAAATACAATCGTTTGCACTTGGATCAAGTTAAAACAGGATTTTCTTGTGTTTGTCAAATGACCAGTTCCTTTTCTAGAGTGCAGTGTAGATGTGTGTGTGTGTGTGTGTGTGTGTGTGTGTGTGTGTGTGTGTGTGTGTGTGTGTGTGTGTGTGTGTGTGTGTGTGTGTGTGGTTAGGCCTTCCCATGGCTCATTGTGCAGAACAGAAGTAGGTTATGGCCCTTGTATCAGAAACGTAATGATGACGTGTTTGGATGCTTTGCCTCGTTATCACGTTTTAGGGGAAGTTTCAGTAATTTGGGATGTTGTTTAATCTGAGACCAGGCACAGCATTTGAGCTGAAGGCTGTCCATTGTGCAGAGGGAATCCCGAGCTGACAGAGGCCACTTTGTTCAGCCTGTGGCGTATTGCGTCACCAGTGACGTCAACGGGAGATACCCATGAACTGAGCTGAGCTCAGGAGCTCACCTGCATCCTGGCTTACAACGCTGGAGCAAGAAGACACCCGTGTGAGGAAAAACATCAACAGTGCAAAGTGATTTGTGTCACACCTGTTCTTCTGAACGTCACAAATCTGTAATGAATATGAAATGTCACTGAAATTCATTATAAGTCACTTATAAAGTCATTTATGTGGTTTAAATATAAAACCAGAAAACAGTCCACAATCTCAAAAATCAATCAGTAAACTCAAAAATAATATTGTTCATCACAGAGGTGGGTTAATTTGACCCCTTAGATACCTTTTTTGTACCTATTTGCACCTTTGACAGCTCTTTCATAGTCTCACAACCTTGTAGTTTTTACACATGTGTAATGCAGGGACCATATTTCATACATTTTTCATGTGTATAGGGTGAGTTCAGCAGAAGTGGAACATCAGGTAAAGTGGGATAAAGCCATTTCATGCTATAGCTAGTCCTTTAAATATCAAGAGCCAATACATTTTTATAGCCAGGAATAATTACCACAAGCGTCTTTGTCATTGCCTAAATGTTTTCATGTGCCTGACAACATCATTGAGGGCATAATCTGGTTCAAAATCTACCTGGTATCAGCAAGAACTTGGTAAGTCCACTGACAAATGAGAATGGCCTTCTTAAACATAAGCCTCTATAAAGAAGAGAAATCATAAAAACCAAAAGGATATTCAAGCGGAAATTCAAGCCCGCAATTCCATCGATGGTGATGGGGAACGGGAATTCACTTACTAACAAGACTGATGAGCTGGCTGCCCTTGTAAGAAATCTGAAGTTGTATAGGGAATGTAGCCTGATATGCCTTACGGAGACGTGGCTAACTAGCTGCATCCCCACTGTTAACGTTGAACTGCATGGCTTTAATGTGGCTCGTCTGGACAGAGACATTAAACTTTCTGGAAAAAAGAAGGGAGGTGGATTGGTGATGTACATTAACAACAGATAGTGCAATCCCGGCCATGTTACAGTTAAAGAGACTGTATGTTGTAAGGATGTGGAGTTAATGGCGGTTAGTCTTCGACCGTACTACATGCTGAGGGAGTTTTCGCATGCCATTGTTGTCTGTGTTTACGTTCCGCCACGAGCCCTTCCGGACATGGCGTGTGACGTCATTTATTCTACAATTGCAAGGCTCCAAACTCAACACACAGATGCTTTTTTGCGATCTCTGGAGACTTCTACCCTCACTAATTTCTACCAGTTTGTTGATCACCCAACCAGGAAGAACAGGACAATAGACCTCATGTATGCAAACGTGAGGGATGCATACAGTGCCAACCCCCTACCCCCACTGGGAAAGTCAGACCACAACCTCATTTATCTTCAACCATTGTACAAACCAAAAGTACAAAGGCTATCGGTTGTCACTCGCACCTTCAGAAGTGGACAACAGGAGTGGATGAGGCTTTGAGAGACTGTTTTGAGTCCACTGACTGGAGCGTGCTACAAAATGGAGAGCATTTGGAGGAGGTCACACATTGTACAACTGACTACCTGAACTTCTGTATGGACATAGTTGTTCCCACAAGAACTGTACGCTGCTTTCCAAAAAACAAGCCTTGGATAACCAGCAATGTCAAGACCCTTCTCAATAGGAAAAAGATGGCGTTCAGAGAGGGGGATCAGGCAGAGCTGAGGTGCTTACAGGGGGAACTCAAAGCCAGAAAGAAGGTGGAACAGAAGTTGCAGGAGAACAATGTGAAGGAGGTCTGGGATGGAATGAAGACCATCACTGGACTGAGGAAGAGTGGTAGCTCTGTGGAGGGAGACCTGGATAGAGCGAATCAGTTGAACCACTTTTACAATAAGTTCGACTGCCCTGTTCCAGCTCCAATGGCAGTGGACTGTCCACTACCCTCTGCTGATTAAGACACTGCTCGTGCTTGCTTGCCTGTTCAACTCACACCTCCCCCTGCACTTTCGGTGCACCACGTAGCCCCACCATCAAAGGCTGATGTATTCTTCCCACACAAGGTGACAATGAACAATGTGACTACACCGACGTTGGTCACTAGTCACCAGTCTTCAGACACCAGACACCTCCTGCAGGCGCACCCATCCCCTCCCCTCTTCACTCTCCCTCTCGTCTTCCCCCATATAATCACGGCAGATCAAGTTAAAGGACAGCTGAGGAAACTCCGCCCCAGGAAGGCAGCCGGGCCTGACGGACTGCGTCCAAGGCTGCTCAGGGTCTGTGCTTCTGAACTGGGGGAGCCACTGAAGCACATCTTCAACCTGAGTCTTCGTCTTGGAAGAGTTCCAACATTGTGGAAGACATCATGTCTTATCCCTGTCCCGAAGAAGTCACATCCAAGTGAGCTCAATGATTACAGGCCAGTCACTCTAACATCACATGTGATGAAGACCATGGAGCGGCTGGTTTTGGGGATACTTAAACCCCAGGTACGTCTTGCACTAGACCCGCTACAGCTGCATACCAGGAGAGAGTGGGCGTGGACGATGCCATCACATATCTCCTGCACAGGATGCATGCTTACCTGGACAAAGGGAAATGTGCTGTGAGAATCATGTTCTTTGATTTCTCCAGCGCTTTTAATATCATTCAACACCTCAGACTGGGTGACAAGCTCCTGCAGAGGGGTGTGGATGCTCACCTAGTATCCTGGATTGCAGACTATCTGACAGAGCGGCCACAGTTCGTCAGACTGAAGAACTGCCTCTCTGACACTGCGATCAGTAGCACCGGAGCTCCACAGGGAACAGTGCTCTCTCCAGTCCTGTTCACCCTGTACACGTCTGACTTTTGCTACAACACAGACTCATGCCACATGCAGGTTTTCGGACGATACTGAAATTGTGGGGCATATCAGGGATGGGCAGGAGGAGGAGTACAGGAGCCTGGTGGAGGACTTTGTGCAGTGGTGCAAACTCAACCACCTACAACTCAACACTGCTAAGACCAAGGAGATGGTGGTAGATTTTCAGAAGTCTAAGCCTGCTCTGCTGCCAGTCACCATTGAGGGGGTAAAGGTGGAGGTGGTGAACACTTACAAGTATCTGGGAATACATTTGGACAATAAACTGGACTGGCCATTAAACACTGAAGCACTCTACAAGAAAGGGCAGAGCAGGTTGTACTTCCTGAGGAGGCTGCGGTCCTTTAATGTCTGCAGCAAGCTGCTCTGGATGTTCTACCAGTCTGCTGTTGCCAGCGTCCTCTTCTATGCTGTGGTATGCTGGGGAGGAAGCATTAAGAAGAAGGATGCTGGACGACTGGACAGGCTGGTAAGGAAAGCTGGCTTTGTTGTGGGAGCGGAACTGGAGTGTATCACTTCAGTGTCAGACAAAAGGACCTTGAGCAAATTGATTAATATTTTGGACAATGATTGTCATCCACTCCATAACACTATCATAAAGCGAAAGAGCTTGATCAGTTGGAGGCTACACTCACTGTCATGCACAACTGACAGGCTGAGGAAGTCTTTTGTCCCTAGGGCTATACCACTCTTCAATGCTTCACTTAAAGGAAGAGGTGAGATAGACTTCTCTGCATAGTCTATCTGCCTCTTCACCTTTTCATGTATTCTCATACACTTCCATGACCTCTTACAACAACGTTGTGTACTGGCTCACTGTGTGACTGTTTTCCTGTTTACACTGTTTATGGACTATATTAGCCCACATGTACAACCCCTACCTCTATTTCCCAGTCTGTGGATCCTTGATTTGGTATATTTTACTGTTTTTTTATTAGTTATTCTTTTAACATCCTGCTTATACTTTATTGTATGTTGTATTGTGTGTGATGTCTTGAGCTACTGGGACCTTGAATTTCCCCTTGGGGATCAATAAAGTATCTATCTATCTATCTATCTATCTATCTATCTATCTATCTATCTATCTATCTATCTATCTATCTATCTATCTATCTATCTATCTAAATTATATTATTATATTTATATTTAATAAATGTTAGTATATTTATTAAATGATTCTTGGATTGTCAGTTACAAAGAATATCAGTTGTTGTAAACTTTGCGAATTCGTGTTTTAATTATCTAACATGTCAGATAAAGTGGGACCGTAGCTTTCAGGTAAAGTCGGACACTTTTAAAAGCCAGTATTATGGAGTTTGATTATTGATTATCATACAATTCTGAGCTAGCATGTCATGAACCATGTTATAAAACAGTTATAAATTCATATTATATTGTATATATTCTGGTTTTACATTATTAAGGTTTCATGTGGAATCTTGTGGCAGAGAGACGTAGCCTAATTTGAAGAAAAAAAAAAAACTTTGATCACTTTTTCACTTTGCCAACCACCTCTGAGCAGCATCATTCAAATAACTTGTTGTTAGGCTAAAAAGAAGACTGGGCATGAAGAAGCCCAGAGCCAAGTCACCGTCATAGATTCTAACAAGCCCAGAACACTTTAGGTATATAGAAAATTCAAAACAAGAAATAAATAAACAAACAAATAAATGAATAACACAACAGAATGACCACAAGCACCTCAGATGAATGCAAAGGCTGCCACAGAAAATCTGGTTCCATTGATGATCCAAAAGCAGAAGAAGATGTCATTTTAAATGCTGGTGTGTTTTTCTAAAAACAGTGTTTATGGAGATATAGATTTATATATTTATTATAAAGCATACTCAACTAAATGGATTACTGTATGTTTTTGTTTAAAAGGCCTATTAATTTTCACAATTAGGCAGTTTTTCAGTCAGAACTGGGTTACCCACCATTTAAAAAGGATGATTGTGTGTGTTTGTGCCTTTTGTAACAATTAAATTGCAGCCAAAATATTGTTTTTATTAACTTAAAATCACTGTCCCACTTTTACTGATGATCTCTCCTACTTTATCTGAAAATACTACTCTTTCAGTGAAAATCAGTGCCTAAGGGTGTTCCGATGTCTATCATTATCACATAAAAGCTATATCAAATATTTTTTTCAATACATTTACATTTAGGGCTGTGTCTTTACAAAAAAATCACAGGCTAGCAGTAGAACACTTTTGTCATTGGGCTGTGGTGAATCTACCATAAACTGTCCCACTTTTGCATTGTTCACTCTAGTGCATGCAGTTTCATAATTAATATGATGTCATTGCAGAACAGAAAGTCACATGACTAACCACATGATGCATATGTTGTATTTTTACATGGTTCACATGGCTTCTTTGTGTGTGTGTGTGTGTGTGTGTATGTGTGTGTGTGTTTGTGTGTGTGTTTGTGTCTGTGTGTATATATATATATATATATATATATATATATATATATATATATATATATATATATATATATATATATATAAACTTATTGTCCACATTTTACATTAATTTTTCACATGTAGCCTAGGGCTTTTTTTCTTTCATTTTTCCCACACACGATTCCACACATTTTATTCATATCATGAAAAGTCACATGGGTATGATTCACATGTAATCTTCACATTTTTACGTAAAGCTTTTTTATTTATCCATCCATCCATTTTCTGTACAGTTTATCCCACACAGAGTCCCAGGGAGCCTGGAGCCTTTCTCAGGGGACTCGGGGGAACGAGGCTGGGGACACCCTGGACAGAGGGCCAGCCCATCACAGGGCACAATCACACACACATTCACACAATATGGACAATTTAGAGATGCCAATCAGCCTACAGTGGATGTTTTTGGACTGGGGGAGGAAACCAGAATACCCAGAGGAAACCCCTGGAATACAGGGAGAACATGCAAGTTCCATGCACACATGGCGGAGTCAGGAATCGAATCCCCAATCCCAGAGGTGCTTATAATTCAAACAAACACTAAAAAGACCTAGAAATAAAAGCCAATACAAAAAAGACTTTTCCACCTTTATTTATTTATTTATTTATTTATTATTTATTAATGGGTCTTTATATGGGCCACTATTTATTTCCTTTTATTTTTAAAAAAAAAATACACTACCTATTTAAGTAACAAAAGAAAGACACACTTAAAGTATAAGTGGCCTTAAGTAGTTTCAGAAAACAAGTACAAATTACTGAGCACTTATTAGTAATTAATTAATTGCTACATATTCATAACATACTTTTTTAAAACCAATGTCAATACCCCCCACCCCCCACCCCAATACTATATTTCCTTTGTCTGTATTCCCTTATCTCCAACAACGCCATCCCATCATCTAACCTATGCAACAGTTTTATCTCTATATAAACATAAAAAATTCTGCATTTCTCAACCCTGCATTCTTTACTGCGTCAGAAGAACACGCCTCCTCCCCTTCCCTGAACATGATTGGACAAGACTGAGGATATCGCGTTCTGATTGGTTCATTCTCGTGCCTGTCAAACTCAAAGTGATCGCGCAGTACTTCCTGGATAAGAAAGACCGAAAGCAGCGGTGCCGTTGCCTTCAGCTGTCTATGCTTCTTTTATGCTTCAGCATTTCGTCTAATAGTAAGTACAGCGTGTATTCTTTGGTTCTTATGTTCATCTTTATCTTAAAGCCAAGAGAATGAGAGTGAGAGAGAGAAGGATATAGAAGTGGCAGCGTTTACATTATCACGTTTTGTCCATCCCTATGAGCTGCTGTCACGCCTTATAGTACATAATGATGAGTTTGTAATGAACTGTATTGCATCATAATGCTGTTCTGTTCAAAATCAAAGAGAGAATTGCAACCCAAAGCCTTGATCCTTACCAAGAACATGCCTGATGCTGAGATTTGCACTTACTAATCTCCCATGAGAGGTTTCCCTTTCATAAACAAGTGCATCTACAGTAAGACAAGTGCAAAAATAGCCCTGGTTAAAATACACACTGTTTATCTCTTGTGCATGCTTTACCCTTTAAGTAATTGGGGGCAATATTTTTTGACATGCCCAGAAAAATCTTAAATGTCTTGATAAGGGGTGCAAATATTGATTTATTTATTTGCCATGGCCAGAATAAACTTAAATGTCTTGTTTAACATCATGAATGATGTCTTAATAATTGTGGAATTGATGTGTAATAGGCTGGAAAGGTTCAGCCGAGTCTGCACTCTCAGGATAAAGGGTACTGAACTGTACCGTAAATATAGTACTCTTATCTTTTCTACCTTTAATGTACTGTATATTTCGCCTTGAAACGTAGATATCAAACACAACAAGTGAAAATGAAAGGTAAAGCACCCTTTTTTCTGAACATGTCTATGACTCATTAACAAAAGGTGACAAACAGAAATTCATGCAAATTCACCAAAGTGGGATTGGTTTGTCTATGAAGCAGTAGGCGTGGAGGCCAAAGCTGCTTTTCAGTTAGATATAAAACAGGCTTGCAACCTGCAATTGAGTTATTTTTGCTCGCAGAAGCACACAGCAAGTGAAACGCCTTGTTTAAAACTTTTAAGGAATGGATTATGGGCTGAGCGATGTGACAAAAATATCATATCATGCATACGTATTTCAGGGCATTTCTACGACGCATGATATGTAGCTGTCAGCAAAATATTAGTGTGTAAAATAATAGTGCATTTAAAAAACAAACCTTAATAATAATAATAATTGCATAATAAACATTAATAAAAAAAAGCGTATTGTGACATAATTTATCATGATATTGATATGATATCGTCGCATGGCCAATCTCCAGGGTTCTGTGAAACAAAACTGCTACTTTTAATCAATATTTTTTACTAAGTTGAGTATAAATGGGTTGAAAGTCGGCTGATAAATAATGCTAAATTGGACGTCATGAGTTCTGTCAGTGAGCTAAAAAGCTCTATGACTTCAATAAGTAATGAATACATTTAAATAATGAACCACATTATTTGAAAAATGGATTATAAAATAAATCTGTGCTGAAGGGAAATTCTTTTACAGTTATAGGATTGCCTGTAATCAAAAAATTGAGATCCATTAATCTAGAATAAAAAAAATCTAAGTTAGAAAATCACATTTTGTGTTACAGTTAATATTAACACTGTCTAATATCTGTAGCAGCTACACTAAACAGGTGTGCTTACCTTTAATGCCTTTAATAAAACACTCGTGTAGAGTTCTGTTAGAAAATTTGCATATTCAGTGTTATGCTTGAGTCCTTTTTTTCCAGTAAACTGTAATAAAACATAAATAAAAAGCCTAAACAACTCGACATGTTCAAAACCTTTAGACTGTTAATATATGTGGAATAGTACTACTCATCTGATAAAGACAGACACATGCCGTTTGGGTTCACCATGCTACAGCCATGCGTAGGATGCATGATAACAAATGGTTATAAAAATGATAACACACACACACACACACACACAGACGCACACGCTCAGAGTCACGGCAGGTGCCTCCAGCATGGTGTGAGAATGTACAAGCGGCAGCTGTAAAGTCAAATGTTTGCTATTTCTGTCGTACGGTCACGTCGGTGTCTCCACTGACTCGCAGATATGAAGGGAGACCTTTTGGTGAAAGAGACAAATATAAACAAGAGGTTGGATGAGAAATGGAGTGCAGGACATATACACACATATAGACACATATACATGCATATACACACATATACACACATATACATACATATACACACATATACATACATATACACACATATACAGACATATACACGTATATATGTAGTTTATTTTTGGTAAATGTAACCTTTTGGAGATCCCCAGAGCTGCTATATACAGTATATGTGTACAGTTACTGACTGTAGATCATCTGTTGCTCTGGACATTTTTCCACTTTTTTAAACTTGTCCATCAATGCAAATGGAGCTCTACTAATCATTAGCATTAATTGTTTTTTCCTCAGTACAGAGTGATGTTTCTCATTACTGCATTTTGTCATAAGCATGCATCAGTACCATTTTCCCTGCCAGAGTAGGATTATATCGGGGGTTTTTTTGGTACTTGCTGATACAATTCTTAGTATTAATCAATCAATCAGTGATATTTTCCTCCATTTTCTCCTTAATTTAGTCTTGGCCAATTCCCCCCCAGCAGCCAGATCTGCCCTATCATATGACAGCTACTAATTGGAGCGGGTGAAAGCTATCACACGCTTCTTCTCAGACACGATAACCAACCAAATGTGTCTTTCCGATCTGCTGCTCATGCTGCATCACAAGGCAGTGTAACACACTCTAGTGTAACTGTGATTGACAGCCGGAGAGAAAGTTTGCCCCTCCCATCTAGAGAGGCAGACAAGTTTTTGCTCTCTAGGACTCCCGGCCAGGGACAGCTGTGGGATTGTCGGGATTCAAACTCATTATTTTCAAATGATAATGTTTTTCTATTGCGATAATGACCATTAATTGTGTGCGTTCCTGCACTTAGACTATTAGACTCATTATTTATAGTATAATGAGTATAACGTTATAGTATAAGTATAGTATTAGAGGGAGAAAAAAAGAGAGGATGGTGATGGAATGACTGTTTATAGCTGCTATAACTTAAGTGTGAATTTGTTTCTCAGACGTGACGTTCCACAACATTAAATGTAACTACAAATACAGTAGAAAAAACACAGTGTTTGTGTGTGTGTGTGTGTGTGTGTGTGTGTTAGTACTGAAGCATTGATAGATGTCAGTTTTTGATGATGGCATCCCGGTTAGATGGAACCCTGGCCTTACACACACTACCATGTCAGTGTCACTGCTGAACTGAGAATACATCAGTAGTGCTCCTACGCTGGTCAGTCTGGATAAATAATCACAGTGAAATGAGCTAATAAACAACTATTAATGTATAAAATGTGTCTGCTAGATGCTGTCAGTGTAAATCTAAATGTAAATATATGTGTGGACGGGATGTGGTTAATGAATAAATCACCTGGAGTGGACTGGGAAGTCAAAAAACGAACAACAAACAATGAATAATCCAGTGGAGATTATCGTTGCATTCTATAATTCTATAGCTATAATGTTGCATTCTCTCTACTATATATATATATATATATATATATATATATATATATATATATATATATATATATATACACCAGCTTTTTTATTCACCATACTATAGTATATTTTATTAAACTTATTTTATCTCCTATTCTGTGCTATATCATACTGTACTATACTATACTATACTATACTGCATCCCAGCTTTGGAGGATGATAGGACAAAATTAAGTGCACTCACTTACATGTATACATGTTGTTACTTTTCATTTACCTTTCATACTTATTATTTTAAAACACTGCTATTTTCCTGTTATAATTATTTTTCTATTCTTACTATCATGCCACTGTAATTCTTGTAAATTCCTGATGAGGGATTAATCAAAATTGATCTGATCTTTATTCTTCACAGTGTAGGCTGTAGTGTATGGAAATCCCCTGAATAATTGCTTTACATCCAACAACAGCTCATTTCATTTTCCATTAAATTTTGTATTCAGTGTTCTCTATTTATTAACACTTAAATGCCTTTTCATTTATATTTATATTTATTTTATTCTGTGCCTAAATACCTGCCGGTTGTATAGTGCTCTGTTATTATTACTGCAGGAGATATTGTTTAGTTTTCATAATGCACCAAATTTATTGTTGTTCTGTTTTTGACATTTTTATTTTTAGATTTTGAAGATTTCAGTTTCATTGTTTTCACAAAAATTAACATGAAGTGAATCTTATTAACATGTCTTGTATGTTTACTTTATTTTATAGGTTTTAAAAGTGTATAAAAATACATAAATAAATAAATAAAAGAAATCCTTATTCGCTAGCATTTTATTTTATTGCCTGTATCCAGGGATTAATGGCGTTTCGGAAAGCAGTGAAAGGGACCCTGATAGGGGGCGGAGCCATAGCTACAGCCTTTGGCCTATCACAATTCATGGAATACAGGAGGAATCAGGTAAGTGTTTATGATAGCGGTATGATAAATTATAGTTGTAAATTGTAACATATGCTATAAAATAAGCTCCCTGGACAAAAATGAGTCACATTCACCAATAGGTGCATCATTTTGTTGTGTACTGTCAAACATTTTGTGCACCAGGATGAATGTAATTTAATTTGTTGGTCAGACTCTGGGGTTTTGTTTCATTTTTCATTTGCGAGAGAGCAGCAGGAGGAGGAGTAGCTGAATCTCTGGGCAACTCGTTTTACTACATGTCTGAGCTTAACCTAGGAATGTGTCGCTTTTGTGCACCTTCTATAACATTCCTCCACACTTACAAGTCAAAGTCAAGTAACTATAAACAAACTGAACACTGCCATTAATTATTATATATTTATTAACACTCTGTGTCGTTCTGTTATCGGAAAATAATCAATAATCATGCAGACCTACTGTTATAACACTTGTATACACTTATAGCAGCACGGCCATGAGTGTTTTTATTCTTCGCATTGCACAGCAGTTTTACATTTTTTTTGGTACTTGGTACATTTAGTTAGTTTAGTTAGTCAAGTCTGCCAGAAGCAAACTTTATGGTATTATAATGAACTCCAGTCAGAGCTGCTGACCTTCTGATATAATGATGAATTATGTTCTTACAAGACAGCAGAAAATAAATGGAAACCCAAGAAACGCCTTAGAGATGCTTCGTGATTCGAGACAGGCGTCTGTTATTCTCTGTACCTCGCTCTTAACGCCGTTGTCTTATCATCAGCTCGTATTTGCCGAAGCAACACGGTACGTAAAGAATACCAAACAAATTGTTCCTCACTTGAATATGAAATCATTAACAATTTCATCCCCATTCAAGCCACCAGGGACCGCAGCGCTCATCACAATGTACCTGTGTTTAGACTGGCAAGAGCCCTAGGGGGTGCAAGGTCTCATCTTGTCTGGATGCAGCGCTAAATAACTTAAGGTCAAGTAGATTAAGATAATCAACAAGGCCTTCGGAAACAAACGGGGGTGGGGGGGACAGGGCTCGCACATACTCTTGAAGACCAACGGGGGTCCTGATTTACTCTCTCATCAGCTATTCAAATCCGCCACAAACCGTTTTTGTCCTTTATTCTCCTGTGTTCGGTGCTCCGGCTCAGACTCCGGGGAATGAGAGAATTACGCCCTCTCAAGCATTCGGTTGCCAAGGAGCTGCATAATGCGGTCAACATGCGGTTAAATGACAGAGTGGATTTACGAAAGAACAGTGTGAGATTTCACAAACAGAAGTGTTGCGTGTTGTTTGAGGTAGCTGAATCATTTCTCTGTTGTATGGAGAGTGTGTCTGCGTGCTACTGTGGCAAGTGTGGTTCTCATCACGTCAGCGTTCGATGGTTCCTGACAGGAAATAAAAGTATAAGTGCGAATACTTTTTCTTAAAAAAAAAAAAAAACCCCAACAAACAAAATAAAAAACAGCGAGGCAGCGCTACTTTTTTCACATTTACATTACTCCAGGATCATTGTGTTCATCTGTTCAGCTGTTTAAAGTCAAACCTCAGTGTAAGACTAAAGCTATGTCATTATTTGCTTTTCAGTACTCATGCAGCACCAGTCTTCTGCATTTTCAGTACAAGTCATGTGGCTTGGACTCCAGTCAAGTATTCAGTAACTTTAGATTTGACTTGTGACTCGAAAAATCTCTCGCTTTAAAAGCGGAGCTGTGCATCAGTTTTAAATAAAGATCACTGATGGAGATGCAACAAGCCACAGTCAGCCTGGTGAACAAAACACTTGTTTCAATGTATTTTTTGTTGGTTAATAATAAATAAGTTGTCATTTTTATACACTTTTTATACTACATTCACTTTACTGTGCATTTTGTCTTAGGACTTGACTTCTTAGCCTCAGATGCTCTGCATACTGCATACAGAGTGTCTGATATCCAGATCATAATCACAGGATTAACCAAATACAGAATATTTATTTATTTATTTACATATAACTGTATTTATTTATTTATTTGACACGATAACTAGCTTTCTTTCTTTCTTTCTTTCTTTTTTTCTTTCTTTCTTTCTTTCTATGACTAGCTTTTGTATGTCTTTAATATTGAATATTTCTTTTAATTTAATTTGTCTATTTAATGCTTCAACTAGCTTTACTTATTTATTTGTCATGATAACTAGATTTACTTTGTTTGTTTTTAACATGACCACTGCCTTTCTTTTTTCTTTCTTTAATTCATGATATAGTGTTAGTGGCTTAGTGGTTAACACGTTCGCCTTACACTTCCAGGGTTGGGGGTTTGATTCCCACCACAACCCTTTGTGTGCGGAGTTTGCATGTTCTCACTGTGCTGCGTGGGTTTTCACCACCAGTCCAAAGACATGCGCTGATCGGCATGTCCAAAAGTGTCTGTAGTGTGTCTGTTGTGCCCTGTGATGGATTGGTACCCTGTCCAGGGTGTACCCTGCCTTGTGCCCCATGCCTCCTGGGATAGGCTCCAGGTTCCCTGTGACCCTGAAGGATAAGCAGTATAGAAAATGGGTGGATGGATCATGATAACTTTTTTTTTTCTTTCTATGACTAGATTTATTTATTTATCATAACCTTTGTTCTTTCTTTCTTACTTTCTTTCTATGGCTAGATTTATTTATTTATCATGACATCTTTCTTTTACTTTCTATCTATCTATCTATCTATCTATCTATCTATCTATCTATCTTCCTATGACTAGATTTATTTATTTATCATGATAACTTCTTTCTTTTTCTTTCTTTGTTTCTTGGTTACTTTCTTTCTCTGACTAGCATATTTCTTTATTTATTTAACATAATAAATAACTCTATTTTTATTTATGCAGGATGACTAGCTTTATTTATTAGTTTATTTGTATATTCATTGATTTAATAATTTGATACATAGGAATCAACTAATATTGAAAATATTATTTAAAAAATATTTAATTTTTTTTTTTTATATATAGTTTTAAAGACTATTTCATCTGCACCGGTCCTGCAAAACTAATCATCCAGTTACATCTAGTTTAGACTAACCCTGACCCCTAACCCTAACCCCTTACCCTATGTCTCCACCGACATGTTCGATGTAATCACTGAGCTTTACATGTGGGTGAAAAACACCACGTTGTGTTCACATTCACGAACTCTCATTAACACAAACTTTTGTTCTGTCTCTTGATGTTATTTTTCCCCATCTGTTTATTCATCCATCTGCCTGCTGCATTCCCTCAACAACACAGCCTAAATGGGTAAGCTGAAGGAAAGACGAAAAGAACAGAAAAAAAAAAGATTCAGATTTTTAAAAATTAATCTGCAATCATGCATGTGTCAGAGACTAATCTTTGAGATTGTGATGTTAATTTGATGTGTGTGTGTGTGTGTGTGTGTGTGTGTGTGTGAGTGTGTTTGTCTCCTCTATGGCAAGGGCACTGTCACACGAGCTGGCTATCTGGCTAAGTGTCGCTCGGCGGTGGCCGATTGCGTATTTGCATGAAATTCATCGTTGTCTCCGTGTACTTGCAGGCGTGATTGCAGGACAGCCTTTCAATTAATTGTCTGTGGATGTTTTAAATAAAATGTCCGTCCTTGGAAACAGACACTAATTATTGAATCTTGTTTTTACATGCTGTTACGGTCTAAATTGCAAATGTCTGGCTTCATTTGGTCATTTGCAAGTCAAATGCACCCCACAGGCTTTCGAAGGGGATAGATTGATGTAATCATTTAGACCGAATGCTAACGACAAAATGAATAAAAAACGTTCCATAATGACTAAATATTGCTCGATATCTCGCTTTCCCGCATAGTGTCTTGTCTTAGTGAATTTTTTTCGATGTTTTCTTTGTCTCTTTACCGAGGACACCATGAGACAAACACGCTTCATCTTCTTAACAATACGGACTTTGAGAACTTACTCAAGTGTGTGTGTGTGTGAGTGTGCATGTGCGTGTGTGTGTATGAGAGATTGGGAAAGTCAGAGGTTTAAAATGGTGGATTATTTTGTGTTTTATTTCTATCACTTCTATTTGCACCCAGCTCAGCTATGTTCACGCTCAAAGACGCAAAAATATATTAATAAACTACTAACATTTAAACGCTTACATGACACAACTAATTGCTACATCCTTAGTGCCACATCCACATCATTTAGCAGCTGTTTGACGTGCATATAACAAGCTAGCTAATGTTAGTCTAAGCCCTGTAATAAAAAAAAGCACAAGCAAGCGAGTTAACATTAGCTATTAACATTCAGCTATTATCCTGTGCAAGCTCAGATAAGCGAGCTAATTAACCAATAAATCAGCAGCCAAGCTAGCTAATAATATTAAGCTATCTGTTATACAGTATTGTGTAGCCTTATTTTGAGCAAGCTAGCTTACCTTAAGCTAATTATTTAAGTAAGTGAGTCAT
Source organism: Ictalurus punctatus (assembly GCF_001660625.3). Taxonomy (NCBI): domain Eukaryota; kingdom Metazoa; phylum Chordata; class Actinopteri; order Siluriformes; family Ictaluridae; genus Ictalurus; species Ictalurus punctatus. Next base: position 14,746,987 of record NC_030427.2, on the reverse strand, counting down.
GTTCTAGCAAACTATCTAACAATTATATTTAGTAAAATATTAGCTAGTGTCAATAACAAGACAGATAACATTAGGCTAACTATTATATTGACTAAATCAGTAGCCAATGTCGCTAGCAAGCTAGCTAACGATTTGGGCTAACTATAATATTGGCAGAGAATTAGCCAGGCTTGCTCACAAGCTCGTTGATATTAGCCTGACAGTTATATTAGCAAAACGATTAGGCGAGGCTAATTGTTACATTGAATACATTACTAGCCAAAGTCACTAGCAAGCTAGCTAACACTAAGCTAACTATTATGTTGACTAAAACAGTAGCCAAGCAAGCTAGTAGTAAGCTAATTATTATAATTTACAAACTAGTAGCATAGAGTTTTAGCAAGCTGTGTAGCAATAGGCTAACTCATCTTTAGCCAGATGGGAATTGGCAATGATTAATAATTAATTGGGTGAAAATAGTATTAGGTTTTATTTTGATCTATTTTATAGACATATACAGGTGTAAACTGTGTCCAATGCAGTTGTTTTAGAAGATTTTAGTTTTCTTCAGAGGTTTGCTAGGATTTTAAATAATTTTTAAGATCCTGTATTTTTTTTCAGTTTCACACTGAGTGGATAGCTTAACATGCTAACTAGCCTGAACATTAACCTGTTTAACTTTTACTTCCTCACTTTACATCACTTTGTTTTATCACAGTGAAAATTATTAAATGATTAATGCTGCATGCAACAACCTTTTAATTCTCCTAATTTCCCACATTTCAGCCAGTTCATGTTTATTTGCTGAGATGTTGTGTTTGAACGTGATCAGGCTCGGCTGGCGTACATGGAGGCAGAAGGGAAGCTGAAGATGCCGTTCGAGGACAGGTTGCCGACACGTGAGGAACAGCTCGCAGCGCTGCAGGACACGCCCGAATTCGACGTGTTGGTCGTGGGGGGTGGAGCTACGGGATCAGGATGCGCTTTAGACGCAGTCACGCGCAGTGAGAGCAACTTTATTATCTTTTAAATCTTGTCAAATTGACACAAACAAGTCACGAGCAGTGTGCACGGTTCAAAATTGTAGAATGCTATAATTTAGTATCATAATTTCAAATGTGTATTATTAAATTGTCTAAAAGAATTAAGTTAAAGCTTCAGTTTAGAGCTGCAACTAATCGATAAAATCGATAATAATCGATTATGAAAATCATTGTCAATGACGGGGGAGATTTACACATTACGTTACTTCTGTTCCGGAAACACGCTTCATAGAGTAAATACTAAAGTTGTGTCTTAAATGAAGTACTAGCCACTTACTAGTCGACGGCGCATGACATCATACTCACGTAATGCGACGCCGCTACAGAGTCACAGACAATAACATTCTTGTTTACTGTTTATGTCAACACTACCTTAATAAAAAGTAATGCATAAATACTATTATATAATATAAACTTATATATATATATATATATATATATATATATATATATATATATATATATATAAGTATTTATGCATCCTTTTTTATGGATGCACAAAAAGCATTCATTAAACTACAGCCTTTAATGAATAATATATATTCTGGTGTGTCTGTGTGTACTGGCTTCTTTTCAGTCTTATATAATTGGACAAACAGTTGTGCAAAATTTCAGACTGAAGTTTATATTTGTAACACTCAGTTTGTGGATTTTATTTTAAGCAAACAAAAAAACGGTACTGAAAGCTTGCCCAAGCTTATATATAAATATATAAATATATATATATAGATAGATAGATATATATATATATATATATATATATAGATAGATAGATAGATAGATATACACGCAGAGTTATGTAGTGATATTTTATTTTTAAAGCATTTTTTTATTTTGCCTTTATTTAAGCAGGGAAGCAACAAAAAAAAATATACAAAGATAATTGTTTTGTGGAAGCAAAAATAAAAATGTGTATAGTAAATAAATGCAACATAGATCTTGCTATTTATAATTTCTATAATTTTTCATTAAAAGGTGCTTGAATTTTACAGTTTGTGTTCATACTACAGTAAAGCCTTTCGAAAATATTATTTAAAAAAAATGATTATTAATATCAGTATTAGTAATGATGGCTTTGCTCTTTAAACTTGAGGTATTTAACTTTAATTTTCAGGATTTTCACGAATGTCACGCACTTTTTTTTTTGGTTTGTTTGAGTCATCGTTTACCTTCATCTACATTTCATCCTGATATTTGAATAGTGGTTTAAACGTTTTACTAAAACATCATGCTTCATCCTGCCTGTTTTTTTGGGTGATAATGAATAAAAATGTCCCTTTACTGTCACCCTGGCCTCTCCAGAAAGCAATATAGAGCTGACGCCGGCCGAATGCAATATGCATGCTCTGATCTTTCCGTCCTCATGCATATTACAGACAGTAGGGAAATCCGTATGAAAATGACACAGAGCGCAGTCTAAATATTTGGAGCCGTGGGAGCTGGAAATGCCAGTGCGCCACTTAATCTGTTTCCCCCCCTCTTCCTCTTCCTCCGCTTCCTCCTCCTCCTCCTCCTCATCCTCCTCCTCTTCCTCGCTCAGATCTGAAGACGGCCCTGGTGGAGAGGAGCGACTTCTCATCAGGCACCAGCAGCAGGAGCACCAAGCTGATCCACGGAGGAGTGCGTTATCTGCAGAAGGCCATCATGAAGCTAGATTATGAACAGGTGAAGGTCTTTAGGTTTTTATTCCATTTACCTGTGTGTTAGAAAAAGCAATTGTGATGAGGCACGATCGAGGACTTTGACGTTTCGTGCATCTATCCGGGAAAAAATGAAGAAAGTCAGCAGTACTTGAAGAAACGAAACGTTTCAGAAGCGAAAAGAATAGTTTGTTTCAAATCTAAACCCTATATTCAGCTTCAGGGACTTAAGTTCAAAAGTAAAAATTACTTACACATAAAAAGTTCTCCATATTTAGACTCATCTCACGAAGGTATTACAGTTAATTCCAGTTTTAATTCTTCGAGGTTGCCAGATTTGTCCTTAATCAACCATAGAAAGTAATGAAAAAGTATTTAAATGACACTTTTATTAAAACCGGACTGTCATCGATTTATATATGTCTTTAACAAAACAACTGAAGGATCCATTCCTTTGTGAAAATGAAAATCAGTTTTATATAAATACAATGCAGATTTTGATGTTAATAAGAATTTTCACTATGGGGGAAAAATTCTGGATTTATTTTATTTTTATGAAATCTTTATGAAACCCTGTGTATTGGTCAGTCCCTGTCCTGAATCAGTCTGTACAGGATATTTTTTTTGTGATTGTTGGGGCCAAAAACGCTTGATTTAGCTGCATCTATTTTTCAAAATTCGCGATGCGGTTTGCTGTGCTTTTTTTTTTTTGCACAGTCTTTCGCAGTGATGTTTATTGGTAAATGAGACCTTTTAGCTGTACTCATGTTCGACACACAGGAATCGAAGAGGGCTTTGACCGAATGCGTACTATGATGACGCCACATGGCGCGTCTTGGCTCAAACCTGCGAAAAATCTGTGGGAATTTTGAAAAATTGCAATCTCCTCCAAACATTTGCTTAGTTTTGCGTTCATTTCTGCGATCCCAAAACCACGGAGTCTCGGAGGGACTGAGAAATCAACGCGCTCACAACGAATCAGTGCATATGATGATGCCGGTTCTTACGTAAGTCTTTAATCTACTCCAAACACCTACCTATCTGTACTTTTTTCTTTTTTTCAGTACATGATGGTGAAAGAGGCACTACATGAGCGTGCTAACCTTCTGGAAATCGCTCCTCACCTGTCCGCTCCACTACCCATCATGCTCCCTGTTTACAAGTAAGACTCATCGTTTCCACAGTAATTACAGTATCAATTGCTTTGTTTAATGTATTTACACTTCACATATTGATTTATAATTACCTCAGAAATTCAGGTAGCACTTTACTTATGAACAGTGTTCATAAGGCTACATAAGCACTTGACATATACGTACAAAAACTTGTAGAAAGGCATATTCCAGCAGACATCTGCATCATTTAAAGATTAAAAGACTGCTTTCTTAAAATTAATTTGGACATAAACCCAAGGCAGTCAGGGAATTTTGAATTTTGATGACATTCTTGGACTGACATTCATTAGCCCCTCAGGACTGCGGTGTGAAAGTTGGGCATAACGATGATATACAAGCACATTCTTTTTAACACTGTTACATAGTGAAGGTTTTGATAGTTATACACATTAGCACTACATAAGCGCCTCATAACACTTGACGTACACCTACACAACCATTTATTAAGGCATATTCCAACATTGTAAAGACTGGATGCCTTCATTTGGGTGTCACGTTGACATTAGCCAAGGAATTTAGAATTTTGTTGAGATAGGGTTGTGTTATGACACTTTATAGACTGATATACATTATGACAGCTGACTTTGAATATCAGTGTCAGAGTCATAATAGCGGTGTGAATATTGGGCACAACATTGATATATCTATAGAAAACCTACTGTTTAACATTGTTACATAGTGAAGGTTTTGACATTAGCACTACGTAAGCACTTCGTGACACTTGACATAACCTTCCTAAGCATTTTCTAAGTAGTTACTGCAGCCGGCTTGAGTGTCAGAAAGACTGCTTTAACTTAATGTGACGATGACATTACACCTGAGTTAAGTGATTTAGAATTTTGTAGACATAGGGGTGTGTTATGACACTTATAGACATACATACATTAGCATTTCATGACCTCTGACGTTGTATCCTAGTGTCAGAGCCATAAGGGTGGTGAGTTTTACTGGAAAGATGGTGATAACATCAACATATAAACAATATTGACATATTGAAATATAATCTTCTGTTTAACACTGTTGCATAGTAAAGCCTTTGACATTAGGACTATGTAAGCACTTCATAACACTTGACATGACATTCATAAACATTTTTAAACACTTATTGCAGCCGGCATCAGCGTCATATGACACGTTATAACAAATTCATAAACAGTAATAACAGAGTTGTGTATGCTATATTTCCACAGGAAATACAGGCTTTTTACAGATAAAATGAGTTGCATAACATTTTTATGAACGCTTTTAGCAATATCATGCTGCTATAATGATAGCGTACATAACATAGTGTACATACACTGTATAACAAGTGTTATAACGTACGCTGAGATATTGAGGAATGTTCCAGCGTGTGGAATCGTTCAGAGTCTTCGTGTTTTCTGTCTTCTAACCCCGAGTCCCACAGAGTTCAGACACGAGCTCGAATTCGCCGCCATGGCCATCTCTAATTACTCCTGGCATTTAGGCTCGGCTCTGATATTTAAACGACTGTGAGTGATGTCGAGGGCTTACGGAACACCACGACCTCATGATCACATCACATTTCTGTCAGACATCACAAAAATCTGTCGCAAGCGTGTTGCAAGGTCTCATGGGACCGGACATTAAAAAAAAAAGACCAAGTACGAGAAGAACTTGGCGCACTTTTACAGTTTTACCTGGATCTCGATGCCGAGGAGGGCTGAGTGGATGACTGCTGCTAATTTGGTTGACGCGTCCAGAAATGTTTAATGTGCAGGTTTCAGATTGCTGAACATGTCTTAAAAGTGGTGAATTATCAGAAATTCAGTATGATATCAAAATTGACTTTATATTTGTGGAGTTATTAAGAGTGGAGTCTGACATCTTCAGAAAAAATGTTACATATTGGAAAATCAGATCCTGTTACAAATGGCAAAGATTGGAATTGGATTTGGAAGAGGAATGTATTTTTAGAACTGGAAATTGACTTGTCTGTTTGTTTTATTTTATTTTATTAGTATGGATTATTATCTTTGTAATTTATACTTAATTATATTTACAATGGAAGTGATTTTTGCGTGAAAGACTTTAACTGTGAAGTTAAATAAAATAAACTTTATAATGCTTTTTTAATGAAAGCTGAATCATAGAATGAAGTTTAAAAAATACAGTATGCTCAGAATTTCGTTTTGAAGGTGCTCTTTGGTGGGGGGGGGGGGGGGGGGGGGGGGTGTAATCCAAAAAAAAGGTAATCCAAGACACAGTTCCAGTTTAGATTGTTAAAAAGCCTTTGTTTAAATGGCGATTTCATTTGCCCGTTTGAGGCAGCTTTATGTTTGTGGGGGCTGCATCCTGAAGAAGACTTTGCACTCAAGTCTCCTTTAGTGAACAGTGGACTAGTTCATCAAAACAGACTTCATATAAACCCATAATGAACTTCCCTTTACTTTCACATATCCGATGTTACCAGATGAGGACGGGTTTCCTTCTGAGTCTGGTTCCTCTCAAGATTTCTTCCTCATTTCATCTTAGGGAGTTTTTCCTCGCCACCGTCGCCACCAGCTTGCTCAACAGGGATAAATTCACACACTTAAAATCTCTATCCAGTGTTTATATGCTTCTGTAAAGGTGCTTCGAGACAATGTCCATTGTTAAAAGCGCTATGGAAATAATAATTGAATTGAATTGAATTGAAGAAAGCATTTCTGCCCGAAACGTGTGGGCGTGCGCAGTCCCTTACCCCATCTTATTTTCAGATTTCTACTACGAAATAGCTATTTAAATAAAGGCTTTTAACAAATCTAAATTGGACCGAATCATATCGGCTGGGTCTCGGTATCTAGTCATACTCAAGGTTTCAGTATAGGTATCAGGGCCGGAAAAGAAAAAGTGCATCGTATAGTGCCGTCTTTAAATATAAATGTTTTTACCAAGTTCCTCTGAACAGCATCATCTATGAAGCGTCATTATTTTCCTATAACAACGCGCCGAATTTCCGTAATTCCAGTACAGCTCACATGAGAAGAAGTCCTCTAAAGTATACCTCATTCTTGTGGTGAGTGTGTCAACCTATGAGTCAAATTCGCTGTCTTTGCGTAAAGTCCCTGTTATGTGTGTGAGCAGGTGGTGGCAGCTGCCGTATTACTGGGCCGGTATAAAGATGTATGACCTGGTGGCTGGAACTCAGTGCCTGAAGAGCAGCTACATCCTGAGCAAGAGCAAAGCCCTGGAGCTTTTCCCCATGCTGAAGAAGGACAAGCTGGTCGGCGCCATCGTCTACTACGATGGTGAGAAAATCGAAGGCTTTGTTGTTGTTTTTCCTGCAAACTTCGTTGTTTGAATTTTAGAATATTGTATAAACATGGCGTATATATGCATAAATACGCCATTATTATTGCGAATCATTAATAGCAGCGCTGTCGAATTCTGGATTCTGATTGGTCAGAAGACAAGGTGTTTATTCATTTTCGGTCGTTCTAATACGTTATCATTTCTGTAGTAACAGCTCATTCACAAGGACCGTGAATTTCCACTACAAAGTACAAACAATATAACTATACAGAGAACCGCATCCAAAACGTTCTCCAAAATTCACGATACTGAGGTCTTTACTTCCTGGTCACGGAGCTGTCGATCCAAATCTCACTAGCCAATGAGAGTAGAGCGGTGGAACGTAAACTTGATAAAGCATAAACCATGATTAGCGAATACCATGTTCAATTGTTGTTGTTTTTTTCAGTTTCAGAGTGTTTTTCTGATTTCTCATTGTATATTCTTGTTCGTTTCTTGAAAAGTAACGTTCAATACTTTTGGCACAAATTTCATTCCATAAGTGCTCCGTATGAGGCATTCTGCACCCACGTATTTTACTCAAGCTAAACTCTACCACTGTGCTATTCGAACAAGATGTTTGTTCTGAGAATTCTTTACGATACTGAGAACACAGAGACGTTACACGTTTTGAAAATATCTACGTTACTGTACCACGTTACCACGTGACATAAAAGGAATACAACACTCTTGTCTTGTTTGTGTTTTACTCCTTCCTTACGTAAAACTGGAAATATTTACTAAAAGTAATATTACATTTTACCAGGCACTTAAAGAGTTAGTCACTCAAATAAATTCCAAAGCTCCGTTTATACATGCGCCGTTATACACGCGCTGAGCACGTATAGTGAATAGGACGCCATTTTGGGACTTACTGTGTTGGAGGGAAAGTTTCAGGATGGCTGGGATTATTTTTTTAAATCCGTGGCATGAAACGTAACGTGAAACACGTAACTATCTGAACGTAAATATTTTTATTTTTAGTAGTTAAAATTCAACATAGATTTGAAAGAATTTTCAGAAATCAGAAATGAGAAGAATTTCGATTTGTGCTATTTTTATTGGTCGATCGATCGTTTTTAGTTTACCAGCAAGGATTTGTTTTTCTTTTGTGGTCTTCTGCATCGTAATAATAATCTCAGCTGGAGGAAATGCCACGGGTGTTCACCGTGTGTGTGTGTGTGTGTGTGTATGCAGTGCCTCCATATGCTCCTGGTTAGTCGACGTGTCTCAAGCCTGTCCCTTTTATTCAAGGTCTCCTCCTTGGCGAGGGAAAAAAAAAGGCACCCTCCTCGTGCTGGCTGCCTGCGAGGGCTTCCTGTCAGGCCGGATTTGGCGCACGCTGATACACGCGAGCGTAAAGGCGGCATATTTGCGGAGGGAATACGGCGGCTATCTGAGCAGGGATCTGTCACATCATGTCACTCGGTAGAGGGAGAGCAGGACAAGGAGACGGTCGATCTCTCCATGCGGCGTCGGCACTAAGCCACGTGTGTGTGTGTGTGTGTGTGTGTGTGTGTGTGTGTGTGAGAGAGAGAGAGAGAGAGAGAGAGAGAGAGAGAGAGAGAGAGATCCTGAAATAGGGCCACTGTAATGACAGTTTAGAGATGCGTTTTATTCGTTTTATCCCCCCTCCCACACACACACACACACACAACCCCTCTTCCCCATCCCTCCTTCTTCTTCCTCCAAGTTGTCAGCTGGCTTTTCTTTCCAATTATTCAATCTGGAACAATCACGGCCGTGACATTTCCGAATCTGACCTTCTCGGCTGGAGATCGCGGCTCTGCCTGACGCTATTTGCCTCCCTCTATTTCTGCCTCACCCCCTTTTCTCTCTCTCTCTCTCCCTCTCTCTCTCTTTCAATCTTTCTCCCTTCCCTTCATACCTGTCTTCTTCTTCCCTTCTCCCGTTTTTCATAGTATCTCTCCGTCGTTTATTCTTCTCCTTTCTCGCTCTGACAAAACTTCACTTTAATACGCTGAGACCTTTGCTAATCTGTGATGTGCCATTCTTTTCTCTGCGATGGATTTTCTTTACTTATTTTTTTTTTCCCATTTGATCTGATTTGATGAACCCCTTTATCTTTGTGTGTCTGTTTTTCTGTCATAAATTACACTGACAATGAATTTCATCGGTCTTTAGGTTTCTCTCCGTCATGGTCCAGGAACAGAAAAAAGTCTCGTGTTTCTGACATGAATATGTTAAATGTATTAAAGCTCTTATTTCTAGCGCGCGTGGTTTTTAGCGATTAGTTCTGTAACGCTCATCGTGAATGTGCCGTTTTCAGGATGTCTTTGTCCCACTATATAGCTCATGCAGTCACTAGCAGCAAAGGTTCATGGGATGTCTAACGGAGCGCGCCGGTCTCATCGCTGCTCGTAATTCATTCGAAAATTTGCCCTTTAAAGGGGCTCCTCGGTTGCGCTATTACTTTATTGTCTGCTGGAGTTGCCGTGAGCATGTGTTAGCATTAGACACGGTTCTGTGAGTAACGCAGCCCTCTGGTACCATCGACAATGTACTCCTCGCTTCTGGTGCCTTTTAAACTATACAGCAAAAAAAAGTCCCACTACCTAGTCCCACTTCAGCTGTGACTAAAACTCCCTCAGTGTTAAGGAATAAAACAATCACTGTGGCGCTGTTATAGGAACATAATCAATGTTAGGCTGGTGTGATGAAGCGGAGTTACTGTAGTTACTGAAATTGATTATTTTCCTATAACAGCATGTGCTAAAGTGTTTTATTCCTCTAAATAATAAAATAATGACGCATCATACTTTTTAAGCATTTATAGTAACATTTAATGTTAAGAAACGTCCACAAAACAAGCCGGTTCCTGTTATCACTTATGTTATAGCAGCTATAAACAGTCGCTCCCTCACTAGCCTCTCTTTTTTAGTTAATAAGACCTTTTACTAAAGAAACCATAAACCATCAACGCCGGTCCGAATCCAGAACCCAACAGCACTGTGTGTAAGTGTATAATTGAGATCTTCTTTCATTTTCCTTTTGCCATTTATTTATTAAACCAATCTTTCCATAATGAAATGTCTCTGCCACACCGAAACTGTTTTAGATGAGGAAAAATGTTATAAATAGCTTATGAGATGAATCTCAAGATTAAAGGTGAAAATTTAAGAAGTCACAATCTCTCACACTGCTGGTTTAGATTATATACGCGGCAGTTTGGGGCTCTGTCTCCGTTTCTCAGTACTTCCAGTGCGAAACTGATTTGGGGGCGGGGTCGTGCGTGTAGTGATGTCACAACGTATGCTCCATGCTTTGGTCCAATCACGTCAGCATCCTAAATCTTTTAGCTGCAGAATGTACAGTATATTCTTAACAGAAGTAGCTTCTTTAATCAGAATGGAAAACGACGATGTAAGTCAAGACTCTGGTATGAAAAACATTTTACGCACGTCATCCTGTGACAAATACGAGCTATTTAACTGTATCAGCTAGTTTACAAGCTAGTTTCCAGGCATGCCGAGCAAGTGTTAAGGAGTACAGATGTTCCTAACATGCTGTGACGTTGTTCTCATGATGTTGCAGGCCAGCACAACGATTCCCGCATGAATTTAGCTATCGCTCTGACGGCGGCTCGCTACGGCGCCGCTATCGCTAACTACACAGAGGTGATGCAGCTGCTGAAGGCTACAGACCCGGTCACAGGGAAAGAGAAAGTGTGCGGAGCGCGCTGCCGAGACGTGATCACGGGTACGGACACGCACACACACTGACATACATACATATATATTTTTATTCGTATTCATTCATTCATTCACTTACATTCAGCACACCTTATTTGATCTCTATTAATTAAATATCTAATAAATAAGTAAAGCATGAAATGCCTCATAGGCGCTGTAAATAAAAAATGTATCAGAATAGTTTTATATTTAATAAATACTAGTTAAAGCAGAAAGAAGAAATTCGGTGAAATTAAAGAAGCAGTTTGTCATTTTTAGTGACCTCTGCTATCTCAGAGGTGAATTTCAGGAAATTTAGAAAAGGATTTAATTTTTTTTGGACAAATCTTGTCTTTCTCCATCTTATCTATCCAACTCTACATGCATCGTCAGTGTTTTTTAAAGGGTAAAAGTCAGGGCTGAGGAGTTCCACTTGTGGGCAGATCTAATTTCTGATCCAAAAAAATTGCAACAAAAATAGACAAAACTAGTCAACTATGTTTTTTTTAATATAGGTATTGCGATATCAAAGTTTTTTAAAAAGTTTATTTGAGTGTAATGAAGCATGTTGAAAGTTACAGACTAAAGCTAAATATAATTCATATATCTGTAGCATTTTGGGCTTTTTTTGCACTGTGTAGCTGGAAAACATTAGCAGTAAACGTTCATCAGGCTTCATTTATCACTTCAGAAAACAGCTAAAATGATTATTTTAAAAAAATATTTTTTATAGGCACGTTACTTTTATGTTACTTTTTTTTAACTATTTGATTACGATTGGCGTCACTGATGTTCACACCCCGGGTCAGTTTAATGCGAGTGATTTCAGGCTGCTCGTGGAGTCCTCTCTCATTTTCTAATTCTTGCTGATTGCAGGCCGGGAGTTTAACGTGCGTGCCAAGTGCGTCATCAATGCCACGGGCCCCTTCACCGACTCGCTGCGCAAAATGGACAACGAGAAGACGGCCAACATCTGCCAGCCGAGCGCCGGAGTGCACATCGTCATCCCCGGATACTACAGGTCACATCCACCAATCACATCCCACTCTCTGTCATTTTACACACCATCTTTTAGTATATTAAATCAAATACAGCGACGTATATTAATACATACAGACTCATTCTTTATGAAGAATGACTCATTCTTTATGAGGTAATAAAATTATACCGTGATACATGTTATAATTCAGCAAATCCATCATTATAGGCTTCAATCAATCAGCCAGGAAATAACTTCATTAAAGTATCAATCTATACATTTTGTAAACAATAAAGAGACAGATTTATTGAAGGATATTACGCTTTATGATACAGATGAAGTTCTGAGCTTCCTTTAGGTTGAGTTTTTCTAATTAGACAAAATATATATTTAATTCAGTTCTTTGATAAAGTGATTTAATATACACATTTAATTTCATATAATATATTAAACTAAAATAAACAAATCTTGTGTTTTGTACCAAACATCTCGCAGCCCGGACAACATGGGGCTTTTGGATCCTGCCACCAGCGATGGGCGTGTCATCTTCTTCCTGCCCTGGGAGAAAATGACTATCGCCGGGACAACAGACACACCCACCGACGTGACAGCCCATCCCATCCCCATGGAGGAGGACATCAACTTCATCCTGAGCGAGGTCCGACATTACCTCAGCCCTGACGTGGAAGGTACGTACAGCACCGCCTTCACACCAAGTCAGTGACATGGCACATCCTAAAAGAAGCATTTTAATGAGCTTAGTAAATGATTCAAATGGTAAGACTGGGTTTTGGGTGTGGTTTAGGCATATAGATAGATAGACAGGTAGATAAACAGATAGATAGATAGATAGAAAGATAGATAGATGAAAAATGTCTTTATGTGTACTGTAACTAACTGTAAACACGAGAGGAATTAAACCTTTAACTAAGGTGAATTTCTATTTTTTTTATATTAATAACATAATACCCTAATCAAAGATTCTATACGGTTCATACTGTTAAAACAGAGAATTTTGCAGACGTGTAGCAAGCTCGAATTCTTATTATTTATTTATTTTAATCTAAATTACAGCGCATTCACACTTGGCATTTTATTCTAATCCACCAGCACACTTGTTCACATAATCTTTTGGTGGAATGTGTCCGCTTTTAAAAAGTTTCAGAAAAGTACTGAGACATCACATGCCTTAAATTTTTTTCCCCCCTTGTTACTGAGCAAATAAGAGGAGATTTACGACATTACACTGAATCGAAAAAATGTGTATTCAATGTCCCAACGTACGTGACATCGCATTCCAGCCGTAGTACTATCAGGTCACACGAGCAACTCATTTTCTGCTTCTAAAGCTACAGTACAGTGAATACAAACCAGCTTCCTCATCACCAGACTTACACCAAGCTTTATTTCATCTGCATGACTGACAATAATTCATCTAATCTAATCTAATCTAATCCAGAGAACAGGCTGGACAAGTTAGTAAGCCTATAGTAGCTAGGTCTGGGATGCAGTAATGCTTTATAGCTTGATATAATTTATCAATTAGCCTGATTATTATTCTTTTTTAATTGCCAGGATGTGCCTTTGTATGTGTTGTGTTTATTTCACAGCTTCTTCACATTCAGATTACTCCTTGGTTCAGAAAGATAAAGGGAAAGTTTTAATACACAGCACTCACATAACAAAGTTTTCACTCTTACAGACTATAAACATCGATTAGTGGAAACGACTCTTACGACCAAGACATTATCACACATTTCACCCCGAGCCTCTCTGGCACCCTGCTTTCCACCTGTGTGCCCTGTGTGTATCCTCCAGTGAGTTGTGGATGATGCTGCAGATAGACAGACAGACAGGCAGGCAGGCAGACAGGCAGGCAGGCAGGCTTGCGAGCGAATAAACGAAGGCTTTATTGTAATAGCTAACTGCACTGGATCATCATCAGAGAGCGGAGCTATTGATTTTCGGAGCATCCCTCTTAATTGGACGGAGTGCCTCGGCTGATTGTCGGATTGATTGAGCTGATAGAAGTAGACCTCTTCCTGAATCAGAAGCGGATTAGCTGGATTAGCGGCACTGCGTCCTGTCAGGGTTAAGCGTCTCGTTAGTCACCACTCTGGTCATATGGCAGCTCTCCGGAGGATGGAAAGTGAGCTGCAGCGGATTCAGCTTTAGCTTTAGCTAGCATCAATGTCAAGACACTTATGGGGAGACGTAGACGTGTGAATAAAGCATCGTGATGGAGAGATAGATAGAGGCAGTGGACGAGTGAATGGATGACAGAGACACCTTGCCTGTGGCTGTGGACAGCTTCAGGGGTTAAACCGTAGTGGACAAGTCCCTCAAATCTGGGGGACAAAGAACCGCTCTGTTTGTCTTTTTCTCTTGCACATCTTTTCTTCATTTTTTTTTTAATCTCTAAAAAAACAATTGCAACCAAACTATACATGATTTGATGAAAATCCTCCTAATAATCATTTCAAATAATTCAGTACTTTCAGTAACCTCTGAAACTGAAAACTGGGACAAAAGAATTAATTTAGTTATTTTTTGCCGCATCGTGATTCTCTCTTGAGTGATTTTTAACTGAACGGTGTCCCCAGTAAGAAAGTCCTAGACTATTTACTAAGTAATGTCATAATCAGCATCCAAAGATGAATTATTTTCTGACAATGCCACATCCCGGAGTGGTTTATTTCTCTTATACTTATATATTGATTCATTAAAGGATGACAGATCATACTTTTTATATATTTAGAGTTAAGAGTATGCTATACATTATAGCAGACGTGAGAGAAATCTTAAAGTTACAGCTCTACCTCTGCCTGTTACAAAGCACTGATACTGGAGACTCCTTCCATAAAAGTTAAATAAACATCTCCTCGCCACGGAGAAAACTTCACAGTATCAACGAATACACATGTTCCCTTTCAAAGGGAACTTCGACGTTGCGTTTAGCATAACACTATGGGAGCGCCCTTGTGCGCGTGACCGGTATCTGAAGCTTGTGTAAAATTATGCCTCTATTTATAGGCCTGCCATGATCAGGTGTTGTGGCAATTAAGCGCGTCACGTGATATAAATATGGCACCTGTGAACCACGCCGTCAGCCTTATTATCTTCAGCAAGACTGCATGTCGGTTGTTTATGTAAAGAAACAAAAAGACGATTCATTTTCTCTCTATCTTTTCTCAAAATCTCAGAACTTTTTATCCTTTAAAAAAAAGAGAAAAAAAGAAGGAATGAGCGAGAGAGAAAAATATGAGTGAGAGAATTCAGGAAATGTGTTACGGCTTGCTCCCGTTTCATCACGGGGAATAGTGCACACTTTCTGGGTGAAGTGTCTAGGGGGTGTAGCATGCGATGGCAGCCTCGAGAGGCTGCGCATGGTAATGCCTACATTAGAACGCGACTCGTGCTCTTCTCGGAAGCCGAAGTGAGTTGGGTTTCAGAGCCTCACGGATCTGGGCCTGGGTCTCAGGTCCGGGGGATCTCTTATGGATCCGGAAGAAGAGCCGGAGATGAGCGCTGCTCTATCTCTTGCTCTGTCTTCCGGGTCCTGCTCTCCACTGGATTTGGAGCTCGCTTCGCAACTCCGCTTTCCGCTATGGAAAGGCAAAAGGGAAAGAGAGAGAGGAAAAAAAAAACACACACACACACACAAAAATGATAATAATAATTCCTCTCTGACTCCGAGGAGCCAGAAGGATGTGCTAAAAACTGAGAGCAGAATATAAAGAGCTGCTTGAAGTGATTACTAAGGCTGGATGAGCCTTTTTCTCCCCAGTGAAAGTAAATCCCTCACACTGCAGAAAACTTCCCTTTCTTCCAGAATTGCATGACAAAATATCGGCCTTCTGGGGGAAAACCATGCATAAGCCGTATTTATAACCCCACGATGTTGGATTATTCGGCCATTGTGGGGAATGAATGGCATGGCTATTTAGCTATGCTGAAGGTGGAAGAGGCGCTTGCGATCTACCTCTCTCCTTCGACGGCAGGTAATTAGAGGGGCTGGCTTTGCCATCCAAGCCACCGTGTAAGGCCACTGTGGCATTGGTGAGCAAGGCCTATGCAGTAGTAGTCTTGCTTGTGGGTCACTTCAGACAATGACATTGTTGCAGGCCTACCAAGCAGACCTGCTGAGTGAGCTTGACATATGGCAGCATTCAGCCAGTTCATTCCCTGTTGTGTCGAGTTCACCTGGGCATCCACGAGTGGAGCCCGGGCCAGCGCTAGTGCAAGGGAGACACAGAAGGCAAGTATGGCAGCCCTCCAACCTCCGCAGACAGCCAGGGGAACCGGGCGGCCACAGTCACGGCCTGCTACTAGGCCTGATCTGAGAATGGTCATAAAGCCTAAGCAGTCAAAGAAGAGCGGTCGTGCGGGGCCGTGGAGGGACGTATCAGGGGACATGAGGTTGTTAGGGCAGTTAGCCCCTAGTGCTACTGTAAGGCCTCCCCTAACCAAGGCTGTCCCAAGTTTTCAGTGTTCTCTGGTCAGCGAGCCGTCACAGGGCAATGAAAATCTGATGCTTTCCCTCAAATAGAATGTGGAATAATTAATATCACTAAAAGACCGTCTGGCAACGTGGAAACTACTGCCAAATGTGTCTCCATGGGTTCTGTCTACCGTAGAAAAGGGTTAGTGGGTCCAGTTTAGAGCTCGACCCCCCCGTTCAGACGTGTGCTCACCACAGTAGTCAGCACAGACCAGAGCCCGACGTTAGCGCAAGAAGTAAGATCTCTCTTGGACAAAGGGGCCATAGAATATGTACCCCGTTTCGTTTTACAGCCGTTATTTCCTGGTCCCCAAAAAATAGAGGAGTATGTGGCCAATTTTAGATCTGCGTCATCTGAACTGTACTCTTTGGACATACAGGTTCAAGATGCCGACCAGCTTATCGTTCCACAGATTCAGTTTGAGGACTGGTTTGTGATGATAGATCTAAAAGGTGCATATTTCCAAATAGAAATATCGCTAGCTTTATCCCCTCGCACCTTCACAAAGTGCATAGATGTCACTATGGCTCCATTGTGACTCCAGGGCATCCGTGTACTAAACTACCTGGACGACTGGTTAATTCTAGCATGATCCAGGGAATTGGCGGTTCAACATCTTGATGTTGTTATCGCCCACATGAAGAGCTTGGGGCTCAGGTTGAACCTCAGAAAAATATGCTTTTCCCAGTGCAGTGGACAGCTTTTCTAGGGGTTATAAGGATTCTTCTACGATGAGAGCGTTTCTATCCCCAACATGCGTAGGGTGAATCCTATCAACACTGAGCAAGATAAAGCTGGATCTGGAACTGAGGTCGTAGAGACCTTGTTAAACGCTAGAGCACCATCCACAAGGAAATTGTATGCACTCAAGTGGCGGCTTTTTGTCTTGTGGTGTGAGGAACATCAGCTAGACCCAGTGAACTACACAATAGCTACAGTTCTGGAGTTCTTACAAGAACTTTTCTCAGCAGGGTGGGCTCCTTCTACAATCACGGTTTACGTGGCCGCCATTTCAGCCAGCCATGCCGTTGTTGATGAAGCCTCTGTGGGGCAACATCCTCTAACTTCGAGGTTCATGCGTGGTGTCAGGCAGCTGAGTCCCATCTGCAGGCTGCGCATACCTTCGTGGGACCTTTCTGTGGTCCTGGAAGGTCT
The DNA here is from genome assembly GCF_001660625.3 of Ictalurus punctatus. Taxonomy (NCBI): domain Eukaryota; kingdom Metazoa; phylum Chordata; class Actinopteri; order Siluriformes; family Ictaluridae; genus Ictalurus; species Ictalurus punctatus. Next base: position 14,729,531 of record NC_030427.2, on the reverse strand, counting down.
GTCAGGGACCCCATTTGAGCACTTAGAGTCAGCCTCTGAGAAGCTTATGACTCTAAAGGTAGCTCTTCTGCTGGCCCTGACATCTCTCAAGCGAGTAGGAGATCTACAAGCTCTCTCTGTTGCCCCTTGCTTCTTGACTTTGCCCCTAGATTAGGCAAGGCCTTCCTGTATCCAATGCCAGATTATATTCCTAAGGTGCCTACATCGTCTGCCCACCCTGTGGTGTTGCAGGCTTTCTGCCCTCCTCCATTCCCCACACCAGAACAAGAGAGAATGCACCTGCTGTGTCCAGTAAGGGCTCTCTGTACTTACGTCCATCGCTCCAGCCAGTGGCGTAAGTCAGAGCAGCTGCTGGTCTGCTTTGTCGGTGACAGTAGAGGTGATGCTGTGTCAAAGCAGTGCGTCTCTAATTGGAAAGTGGAAGCAATCTCTATTGCTTATGAGGTGTGCGGTCTCGCTACGCCTCTGGGCATAAGGGCTCATTCCACTAGAGCGGTTGCCTCCGCCAAGGCTTTGTCCAAAGGGGTATCCTTACAAGATGTATGTGCTGCTGCAGGGTGGTCTACGCCACACACATTCATTCGTTATTACAGCCTGGATATTCATTCCACCCCGGGCTCGAGTGTCTTGCAGTGACCCTCGGGCTTGGGTCTTTTTACCTTCGGTGTGACGGAGTGGGTATTCTTGTTCCCATAGTGTTATGCTAAATACAGCGTCGGAGTTCCCTTTGAAAGGGAACGTCTGGGTTACGCATGTATCCCTGTTCCCTGAGAAGGGAACAAGACATTGTGTAGCTTTGTCATACCACGGCAGGCCTGTGAATTGCGTCTTAGAGGCTGACGGTGTGGTTCATAGGTACCATATTTATATCACATGATGCGCTTAATTTCCACGTCACCTGACCATGGCAAGCCTATAAATAGAGGCATGATATTAAACAAGTTTCAGATACGTTTCAGTCACGCGTGCAAGGGCGCTCCCATAGTGTTATGCTAAACGCAACACCTCGTTCCATTCTCAGGGATCAGGGTTATATGCGTAACCCAGACGTTTTTTTTTTTTACCTTTTTACATGGACCTTCAACGCCTGACAAATCAGAATCGTTCTGATCATTCAGTGTGATTATGTAAAAAATGTAATGTTGTAATGTAAAATATAAAAACTGAGATGTATCAAGAATCAGTTTATAATTGCCTGAATTGAACGGTGAGATCATGTAGACTGTGTGTGAGTGTGTGTGTGTGTGTGTGTGTGTGTGTGTGTGTGTGTGTGTGTGTTATTGCCTTCTCAAGCCTGCTGTCTGCTCAGCTGCCCAGCCTTGTCATAAATGTTTCAGAGATGCCCTTTGATAATGAGGCTGCCGTCTTTCTTTCTATCTATCTTTCTTTCTTTCTTTTTTTTTTTTTTGTTGCACCCATTCAGAAATATCAGCCTGCATATTACAGTGGCAGGTGCGTTCTTGATCGAAATGCGACTCAGTTTTAATAATTAATGCCGGAGATGTCACCGCAATAGCGAGATTGATTCAGGACTCGTTCACGGCGTGAGATGGAGTTCAAAATCAACACGAGGGGATATGCGTCAGGAGTGCAGCCGTTATGTCTTTGTGGTTTTGTTGTTTACGTGCAAACGGACTGATTTTAATGCACGCAGCTAGGGTTTCAAGACGAGAGCTCACATTGCAACCTGTGGTATATTGTAAGCTCCCAAAATCCAGAATTCAAAACTCATACTCCTCAAAAGAAGGAATTTTTCCCAGTTGTGAGATGGGAATAACGGTTATTTCCAACCGATTTCTTACAAAGAATAATTTGCTGTTTGTGAAGGGTGCTTGTACACTGCAGATCACCAATTGCACCTATTATTATTATTATTACTACTACTATCGTAGTAGTAGTAGTAGTATGTCACTTTTTTAGGTTGGATTTTACACAATAAGACTTTTAACTTAATATTTACTCACTTAACACCAACAAAGGCTACACAAACGAAGGTGGGAATAACAAGTCAGTATAATGCAAGGTGGGAATAACGGAAAGTGGGAATAATGGAAGGTCAGTATAATGGAAGGTAGGAATAAAGGAAAGTGGGAATAACGGAAAGTGGGAATAACGGAAAATCAGTATACTGAAAGGTGGGAATAAAGGAAAGTGGGAATAAGGGAAGGCGGGAATAACGGAAGGTCAGTATAAAGGAATGTGGGAATAAAGGAAGGTGTTAATAACGGAAGGTCAGTATAATGGAAGGTGGGAATAAAGGAAAGAAGCAATAACAGAAAGTGGGGATAACGGGAAGCAGCAATAACAGAAAGTAGGAATAACGGAAGATGGGAATACAATGTGAATGCAGTTCCATTTTTTTACAAATAACTTCTGCCTTTAATAATTATTTGCTGTTTGTGAAGGGTGCTTGGACCCCGCAGACCGCTACTTGAACTTATTATTATTATTATTTATTATTATGTCACTTTTTTACGTTGGATTTTACCCATTAAGACTTTTAACTCCATATTTACACACTTAACACCAACAAAGACTACACAACAGAAGGTGGGAATAACAGAAGGTGGGAATACAATATGAATGCAGCACCAATTTGTTGCAAATAACTTCTGCCTTTAATTATTATTCACTGTTTGCAAAAGGTGCTTGGACCTCGCACTTGCAGCTATTATCATTATTATTATTTTTATGTTAATGTTTCAGGTCAAAATGTTACACAATAAGGCTTTTAACTCCACACGTGCTCATTTAATGCCAACAAAAGGGATGGTGCATCACACTCAGGGGCGTGTCTCTGTCTCCTACGAACGACTGGCTAGTTGTCTTCTATATCCTAATATATGAAAAAGGAGTGTTTTCCCTACAAACATCTTCTCTGTTTGTTGATGTTATAGTTACATTGTCATTGTGTGTATGTGTGGTCCATCAGCTGCTTCAGAATCTAGGTAAACACCAGACTTGGCTTCTTCATGAGTGCTGGAATCAGTCTACTCATATCCGTGACATTTCCTCTGCTCTGTGTGTGTGTGTGTGTGTGTTCTCTGTCGTCTCAGTGCGGAGAGGAGATGTCCTGGCAGCCTGGAGCGGCATCCGTCCACTAGTCACTGACCCCAACTCTAAAGACACCCAGTCCATCTGCCGCAACCACATCGTCAACATCAGTGAGAGCGGCCTGGTCACCATCGCCGGTCAGTTCGGACGAAAACAATCACGTCTTTGTTGTAGCCGCTTGAGGAAATAAGTCCTGTTACGTGTTTTTGAGCGGCTCTGGTGTCGAATGTGCAGTGGGTTTCTGTGTTTCTGTCAGTCCCATCGTCAGAAGTGACGCATGAGTGTCATTCACTTAGATCTGTATTATATCAATTCATCGCTTAGAATAAAAGGGTGCTTGAAGGGTTCTTTCAAACCCAAAAACGCACCAAAAAAAGAATGCACCGACTTGTTACAGGAAAGCTTTTTTAATTTCTTGAATGGAAAAAATTGTTGCAAATGTAATTATGTAGTGCTGTAGAAAGTGGAAAGAATTTTTCATTTTTTAATTTTTTTCAGCTGCTTAGACCCCTTTCTGATATACTCTGTCGTAGGGTTCTAGTTAGGAACTTTAAGGGTTTCCGAAAAGCCTTTAATGGGTCGAATGTTTTTGTCTTTTAAATCTGAAAATATTTTGATGATGAGATTGGTAACGGTTCTGACAGCTCTAATGGATATATTCACACTGGAGGGAATCAAAGACTTAGGGTCATGCTGTTCTAGGAATATAATCAGTGACAGGTTGGTGCGATGACGCTGACAACGGTTACAATTTCCAATGAATAAAAGAATGACATGGCATACCTTTTATCCATTTATAGTTACATTTAATGTATATTTCGAGCGTTTAGATGTTGATTGTGTCCTTCAAGGTGGCAAGTGGACCACCTATCGCTCGATGGCTGAGGAGACCCTGGACGCTGCGATAAAGGAACACAAGCTTCACGCCGGACCGAGCAGAACCGTGGGTCTGACGCTGGATGGAGGGAAGGACTGGACCCCAACCCTCTACATCAGACTGGTCCAGGACTACGGTCTGGAGAACGAGGTCAGCTTTCAGAACCAAGAAGGCACTAATTACTACTGACTGAATTATTGTTAACACTTTATTTAAGGGCGGTGCTCATAAGGCTACGTGAAACCTACATAATCCCTTCATGACACCTCACACAAACCTATCTAAACATTTATAAATGCTTATTCCAGCATATGTTAACTGACTGTTTTGTCACTTTTGATGTCAAGTTGACATTACACCTGAGTTGACATAAGATAGTGTTATAGCATTCATGTTCAGGTGTTATAACAACTGACTTTGTAGCTCAGTTACTATTGCTGTGATGTGAAATGACAAAAACAAAAACAAGCGTGTAGAGAATATACATCCAGCTGTCATTATGGTGCCATGACATTATTCACTGACATAATTATTCATATCGCATTCCTCAACGGTCATAACTCTGTCATGAGAGAAGTGTCACAGCATTGCGATCAGTGTTCAGTATTTTGTTATAGGCGTTTATATCCCAACACTGTTGTATTCTCGATTCTGATTGGTCAGAAGGTGTTGATAAATTTTCCATAACAGCAGCTCTGACAAATCACAGGTTTAAACAGTATTAACACGCTTGTTCTAATACGTTGTCGTTTCTACAGTAACAGCGCATCCACGGGGACTTGTACACTTGTACAGCGGACGCTCCACTAAAAATAAATGGATTATAAACATGTGTGTTTGTCAATATGGTGGAGTTTTCTGTAACATTTACAGAAAGAGTCTCCAGTGTCAGCACTTTGCAACCCTTTTTCAGTAACAAGCTGAACCTGAGCGAGAACCTGTTTCACGGACGAAACTATAACCGGATAAAAAGTACAGCATATCGTTCTTTAATGAATGAAAAATTTGAACCATTTTATTCCTTACTGTACTTATGACACGTTATATCGCACTCATAATGTTTTCTGCTAAGCACAGTCCAGAGTTTGCTAGCTTTGCTAGCTCAGGAACATTGTTCCTCTGAGAGAATCAGCCCAATTATATAGAGTTTTATAAGCCGAAGAGCTTTCCCTCAGAGTCACTTATTATTTTCCGATTGCTTTATGATACCAGTCGAAAATGGACAGAAGAAGCGAGTCGTCCTTTTCCTCTGATCGCCACTCTGCGAGTAGATTGACTCCAGTTTGCTGTCGTCTCCTGGGGTTCATTCGGGATAGAAAGGCCGGCATCGCCCTCGTTAGGATCCGGGATGAGCTCAGTGAAGCCCTGGCCTGTACGACAGGCGCTGTTTTTGCGGCATATTTAAAAAGGTCAGCATGCAGATATTTCTGACAGCACTTGACCTTTGGTGGAAGGCTTTGAATCGAAGTAAGTGCCGCGGTTTGTTTTGTTTTTGTTTTTTTTTTCTTCTCTTTTTTTCGTCCAAACGTTTAACGAAGCACCGGGCGTGTATGAGGAACACCGTCAGCTGATTCACCTGGACAAAAAAACAACGACGGTGTCCAAACACAGAGGAGAGGATTCAACAGAAATGTGTGACTTTGGAGGATGTGTGGGAATGACATGTCTCGCTCTTGCTCAGCTGATACACACTCTGTTCACAGGTTGCCCAGCACCTCGCAGCTACCTACGGAGGGAGGGCGTTTGAAGTCGCCAAGATAGCGCAGGTCACAGGAAAGAGATGGCCCATAGTGGGAAAGCGGCTCGTATCAGAATTCCCTTACATCGAGAGTGAGGTACATGAGCTGAAGTTGTGAATAATATATACACGTGTATATGTGTTTATTATTTTGTCTATTGCCATCTAGGAAAGTGAGAACTAAAAGTGGTGCTAGTGGTGAGAAAGAAAAAAAAACTAAAGAAACAAGGCTGTGCAGTCTGTACACGATATTCCATCATTACACAGAGCACTGAAAAGTGCAAATAGCTCTGAAAGAATGAAAGAAAGAAAAGGGGAACAGAATCAAAAAGCAAAAAAAATATGCAGGTATTAACGGCAAAAATTTATAATAAAGAATAAAAATGGAAATAAGAAAGAAAGAAAAATGAAGGAAGGAAAAAAGAAAGAGAAAAAGGAAAAAAGAAAGGAAAAGATAGTCAAATGAAGAAAATAGGGGGAAACATTTAAGTAAAGGGAGAAAAAAGAAAATCTAAAGAACGAAGTGAAACAGGAAAAAGAGAAAAAGGGAAACATGAGAAAAGAAATAAAGAAAAAATGTTAAAAAAGAAAACAAAAACATATGCAGGGTGTGTGCTGTCCGGCATTAAAGAGTACTGATTGTGTGTATGTGTGTGTGTGTGTGTGTGTGTGTGTGTGTGTGTGTGTGTGTGTGTGTGTGTAGGTGATGTTTGATGTATGGTATTAAAGAGTACTCATGGTGTGTTTGTGTGTGTGTGTGTGTGTGTGTGTGTGTGTGTGTGTGTGTGTGTGGGTGATGTATGATGTATGGTATTAAGAGTACTCATGGTGTGTGTGTGTGTGTGTGTGTGTGTGTGTGTGGGTGATGTATGATGTATGGTATTAAAGAGTACTCATAGTGTGTGTTTGTGTGTGTGAGTAGGTGATGTACGCTATTAAAGAGTACGCATGCACAGCGATTGATATGATCTCTCGGAGGACGCGGCTGGGTTTCCTGAATGTCCAGGCTGCTGATGAAGCTCTTCCACGCATCGTCGAGATCATGGCCAAGGAGCTGAAGTGGAGCGAGGAGAAGAAGAAAGTACGTCATTCCTTCACTCGTTTATTAAAACAACAGAAACGTCATCCATCTGTGTTTTAAGGTCAAATTGTTGCAGTACAATTTTTACTACTGTGTGTGTGTGTGTGTGTGTGTGTTCCTTCACCAGATTGTGAGTTTGTTTGCTTTGCAATACTCGCTCTTTTATTGTTTTCAAAACACTCTGTTTTTTTTTCCTGCACAATGCCCTCGGGAGCGCACACCAAAGGTCTCGGCCCGGTTATGTGAACACAGTCGCTCGAGAGCTGAGCTATTGTTAACACCAGCACTAAATTTACCGCTTTAAATAGTCACACAATTGAATTACACACAATATCAGCTGCGTACCGTACCTGCGTCTTACGTAGGTGTATGAGGGGGTATATCCCAGCATCCATGTGTGAGGGTGTGTGTGAGAGTGCGTGTGCGTGTGTGTGTGTGAGGGGGTGATAGAGTTACATGCAGATGCAAGGTTTCCTGTCAAAACAAAACGTCTAATAATAGCGCAAATTGGTGCACTGCTTCCCAGGAGTTAAACACTTGGTCCTTCTCGAAGCACACAATACAGGTGCACCACACCCTATACACACACACACACACACACACCCTACACACACATACACACACTGTTTCTCATACACTGAGGTTTGCGCTTATTAGGAATGAAATAATTTTGTTTAACGATCTATTTTTTTCATTTAGTACTTCCCTTCAGACGCTAAATAAGATAGTTACATGTATCCCAGAGGACAAAATACTAACAGTTTACACCGATCATCCTTTTCAAAAGTTTACACCCCCCTGGTTCTTAATGTATCGTATTGCCTTCTTGAGCATCAGTGAATATTTGCACCTTATGTAATAGTCATGAACGAGTCCCTCAGTTGTCCTCAGTGTGAAAAGATGGATCTCAGCATCACGTAGCCACTCTTGGAAAGGGCTCAAATATGAAGAAGATGCTGGAAAAGTAAAGAATATGCAGGACCTGGAGGATTTTTCTGAAGAACAGTGGGCAGTTTAACTGCTCAGGACAAACAAGAGACTCGTGAACAACTATCACAAAACATAAACACAGTCGTGGATCATCCAGGTAACAACACACAGTATTAAGACTCAAGCGTGTGTAAACTTTTGAACAGGGTAATTTTGATAAACTATTATATTGTCTTGTGGACTATATGTAAACATCTGTTATGTGAAATAGCTTATTCAGGACAGTACTAAATAAATAACAACATGGGTTTTTTTATGGTCAATCATATTTTGTTAATAGTATAAGATTTATCAGATTCTCCCAGGGGTATGCAAACTTTTGGGCACAACTGTATATTTGCAGAGTAACAGCATTTTTGGAAACCGTGTTTGTGTGTGTGTGTGTGTGTGTGTGTGTTTTGCAGGAGCAAATGGAGGCTGCTAAACAGTTCCTGTACCAGGAGATGGGCTATAAAGCTCGCTCCGAACAGCTCACCAAGACGTCCGAGATCTCACTCACGCACGAGCAGGTGGCCAGGTACACTCTGTGTGTGTGTGTGTGAGTGTGTGTGTGTGTGTGTTTATTAACGGCACTAAGTCTCGGTTATGATTTCCAGATATAAGAAGCGTTTCTACAAATTTGACAAAGATAGCAAAGGCTTCATCACAACATTGGATGTGCAGCAAGTCCTAGAGGTGAGGGCAGTACCAAACTTACAGTATGTAATGACTTGTATACCACAGCGCTGCTGAATTCTGGATTGCCGTTGGTCAGAAGGCGTTGATTAATTTTCTATAACAGCAGCTCTGACAGTAGCGCAGCTGCAAATCGCAGCTTTATATTAACCCTCTTGTTCTAATACATTACTGTTTCTATGGTAACGGCTCATTCACAGGGACAGCATACGGATATGGATTCAAAATAATCGCTGTCGCTGCTTTGTAACAGTCAGAGGTGAAGCTGTAACTTTAAGTTTCTCGAAATGATGTTTAGGGGCGTCCTTCCATCTGTCCGTCTGAGATTCTCGTCAGCGTGATACCTCAGGAACGAGCGGTTGAACGGTGGTAAGATTTACAAGGAACGATCGTTGTGACCAGCAGATGAACCGATTAGATTTTGAAATTGCTCCAGACAGCATCAAGGTCACAGCAAGGTCAAATAGTTTTTCTTCGATAGCTTCCTTCATGTTTGAAGTATATTTGAAGGCTATTTCTGCCACACAAGAAGGACTAGACTTGTTGTCGGTGGAGAAATTCCCATCCACATTATTGATGTCGAGATCCACTTGTTTTTAATCTATTTATTATTAGTCTTAATTTACTGTGGAGCATATGTCCACCATACAGATCCCTGTTACTATAGAAACGATAATGTATTAGAATGAGTGCCCTGATATAAACACATGATTTGAGTTGTCATAAAAGCGGATAAATAAAACTATTTATAATCACTAATTTGCATTCATTAACATAATTTATATATCATGGATATGAAAGTTGTTTCTTTCCTGGCTATAAGAAAAAAAAAATATTTTAGTTCCATGTGTCTTACGAATGCTTATTTTGTTGCTGTTTATTTTCTTCTTCTTTTTTTACCATCAGAAACTGAGCATTCAGATCGACGAGAACGCCCTGCACGAGATCCTCAACGAGGTCGATCTGAACAAGAACGGACAGGTGGAACTGGACGAGTTTCTGCAGGTATGACGTCTCGGAGAGAGCATGGAGTCAGCTTTACATAGACACAATTAATGATTACATTACAGCTGCGGTATTCATAGCTCATAGATCTTTCAAAGTGCCTCATTAACTGTCTTTTGTTCCACCTTTATTTGAGTTTAAGAAGCACCACTTGATAGAAACTCCTGCTGAGGGAGACGAAGGTGTGGACACTTAACTGTTGCGTATGCTGTGTCCTGACCCGAGTCCTGACAGGCCAGCCGTAATTAAAAGCACTGAAATGTCCTCATGGCAGTTAGAATAATGAGCATGTGGTAAATTAGCGTGAGGCATGTGGATTTTTGTCTGCTGGTAACCAAGCATGAATTAGATTACGGGTGTAATTGATAGGAACCAGAGGACAGGTGTTAAAGTAAGAAAATCACTGTCTGTTTTAATTTAGACTTAATGAGAAGCCACCAGTGGCGTGTGCGTGAGACAATGTTGTGTCACATGACATAGACAGGACTGTACGCCAAAAAAAAAGTTCCTTTACTAGATATGCATCTCATAAGATCTGCTCTTCTAATTGGCTTAGCTCATGAGTGCCGTTCAGAGGGGACAAATCTCAGACAGCCGATTGGCCATCCTGATGAGGACAGTGGAGGAAGGGTTGGACTCCAGAGGACCGGTGTCGGTGGACCGCAGTGGTGGAGGAGTGTGAGGCCCGAGAACTTACAACCAGAACCACAGGTCTGAACCACAGGTGTCCACTGAAAATCACATTTAAAAAAAAACAAAAAAACACCTGAGTTCTTTTATTATCGTTCATTTTTATGTTGCTTTGCATTTATTTAAAGCAGTTTTTTAACAGTATAAACTTTTGGATATATCTGAAAGCATTCTTTTAATCACTGGGGGAGACACCGGAGCGAATTCAGACAATATAATAGTGTGCCGGTAACGCATCGTCATGACCTGACACCATCTAAACAGTCAGAAATATTAAGTTTAGCTATGCTTTAAAATGTTTTGAAACACACGAACTAACATCGTGGCAAGTTTAAAATGAGATTTTCTGTATTACATACACGACTAATGGCATGCTGCCGGGTTTGTTCTTCGTTAACGTAGTTGTAATCGACGCCTGGGGATGCTTGATGTTCACACCATTTTATAAAATGCATGATTTTGTCTATTTTCTATAAGAACTGATGGCAAAAAAAACAATCCACAAACATCATAAAATGTCACTAAAGCATATTTGGATAGCGATATCTACGTTAGAGTGACATGGGGTGACTGATTTTGTGGGTTTCTTCTTCTAAGAACCTAAACGTTTTTTGATAAAATAACATTGTGAACTGTGAATATTTAGCACTACAATCATAATATTATGGCTTACATGAGGTGAGGCCCATTTAATTATGACACTCTTGGACATTTTTTCCCCAAGGGATGTGACTATTAGCAGCAACATTTCTAAGCACTTTTCCAAACTATTTATTGCTTCGCAACTGCTGGAATTGTGGAATTGTTTAAAAAAAAAAAACAACATCTGTACACCTCATGGAGCTGTTATAACCGAAACACTGGTTATTATTGACCTTCACGCAGCTGTTGTAGAAAACAGGTCCGTGTTGAATATCTGGCGAAATAGGGACAGAGACATTTACACACCTTGCTTGAGTGAAAATTTGGTGTGATCTGCCTGTTGTAGGCTGGCTCAGTACATGGAGCAATACTGAAGTGCTGTGCAGGGAATATTTCTTGAAACGTTTTTACAACATGGCTGTGCCCTCGGTTCAGCATGCGCAAGTTTCATGCTTTTATTTTGTCTTCAAACTCACTCTCTGTCCCAGGAATTTTTAAAAAGTACATTACTGTACTATTTAGGGGTCCAGGCCCAGCTGACAAGAAAAGGTCCTCAGGACGTACCCCTAAATGGCCTCTACGAACGTCCCCCGAACATCCATGTGTACGGTCCATAGGACGTCGAAGGGGACGTTCACAGGATGTCCAGCGGCTTAGGGGACTTTCGCTGAAATTAACACATTCTGTAGTGTTATGATTTGATATCGTCTGACGTCCTCGGAACGTCCACCAGCGAACGTTATAAACCCCGGGACCAAATACGGACCTAAATGGACATTCGCGACATCCCAGGGACGTCCCGTGTTTGCTGGGGTGACACTATAGTGATATTATGTTGTCTTATTCCTCTTCTTATTCTTCTTCTTATTATTAATATTAAATATATGCAATGGTTATCTATAGCAGCCAAGAGACTTGGAATATCGAATATGGCACACTGAATCAGTCCCAAACTGATATCTTCTTAACCGTTTTTGGATATCTCTGATTCTTACTCTGTCGAGTGGCACTAACAGGCAAAAGCTGGACACATGTTTAATTCCACAACTCTGGAACTGCTCCAATTTTAACGGTTCTGTAGGTCATCGATGGTTACAATTGCTTCAAGGTCCACCGTATTGGAATGGCCGCCATCTTGTGAAACCTCCTACGGATCTGGTCATCATGAATCTCGAATTACATGATCATGAGACTAGGCCTGAAAGAAAAGCTAACCCTAAGGATACTCATAATTGATGACCAATAACAGAATAACAAAATTAATAGCAATGGCGCCAAACAAAAAGTGAGTCTGTATCTGTTTTTCGCCAAACTACGTAGGTGGATTTAAGACCATGACCTAAATGTCATTCCACCTTCAAAGGTGCGGTTTAATTAAAAGATAACATCAGACGCTCATGAAAATGTCTCCCAAAATAAAAAATAAATAAATAAAAAATGAATCATCATGAAAGCGAACAAACGGTTGTAACTTCTAGGTCAAGCAAGTCCATCACTTAGTGCTTGGACCTTTTAATCGCTGGTGCATTTCTATACAATTTGGTATTCAGAACTATTCAGCAGTAACACAATAGCCAAGTTAAAAGCAATGATGCCATACAAGAAGTAACCCACTATCTCTTACCATGAACTTGGTAGGTGGGTTTAAGACCATACCCTAAAGATCGCCAATCAGTGTTGTGTCATTTTACCAATAAGTGGTGCTATAATTAACTATAATGAGCATTACATTCTCATGAAATGTCTCACCTCCCTTATGACATTAAAATGTCCATCATTTGACTCTTTATGGAACCAAATAAAAAGTCCTAACTTCTACATCACATAGTGCTCAGACACTGCTGAATGTAAGATTTTCCGCCATTCCGGTATCCACAAGTAAATTTGATGAAGTCGCGTGTATCAGTGTGTACACCACTGTGTGTAATACTCTAGTTAACGAATTCAGAATTGCTGCTTTTTAATCTTGTGCAATAATAATAATATTCTGCTGTGTTGTATTTTGTTGCTGTATTGTTGCTCTGTCATGGATGCATGCAGTGCCATTAGCGTTCCTTGCTGGTTAGCATGACCAGTGTGTGACGAGTGCCGTCCTAGTGTCCTAGCACCTGTTATAGTTTTTTTTAGCTGTGCCATTTGTGCCGTTCATACGCTGTGATTGTACAAGGACACGCCTGAACGGTCGCGGCATGAACGCGTGCGAGATACTGTTGGCCGAGCTACTGTGATGCACTTTTCCTGCACGTCTTCTCCTTTTCCTGTTCAAGTTTGCACTCGCTGCACAATTGTACACATGCACTGATACTGATTTCCCAGCACTCCTGCCATGTCATTGGTCTATATGTCACTTTTTCTCAGGCAATAGTCAAAGTATGGAACCAAATGAAAAGGACGGTCTGTCACTTAGTGCTTGGACCCTCTAATCGCTTAATAGTACAGTGCTATAGTATTCACTTGTGGTTATTTTATTTTATTTTATTTTTTTGCATTGCTCTATTAGATCTTTTTATGCTATTGAATTAATGGGGTTTTTTTCCACTTCAATACGCACAATGTTTCCATTCCGTTTCATTCGATCAAAAAGAAAATTCATTTTGTTGTCTTAAATCTTTACGATTTGTTACTGGTTGTGTGCTTTATTATAATTTCAATCAAATTATTATTATTATTATCATTATTATTATTGTGCTTCTGCAATCTTTAGGATGTGCTAGCTTTAAACATTTATAACGAATACATTTAATGTGCCTTGTTTTCTATCAAGAGAACACTGTAATAATACCGTATATTTTACTATTTTAATTTCTTTGTGTATATTATTACTATTATTATTATTATTTAGACAGTAAATTTTGAGAAATGGCTACTTTTATGTGCCCGGATCTCTGGACGCTGTGTGACAGCTGTTCCAGTGTGAACATGTGATACAACAGGAGTAAATGATTGATTTGTCTGTTGTATGTTGTGGCTGGATGAAATATCACACTGTTCCTGACTGAAAGAGTTGTGTTTGAGCAAAAAAATTTTTAAATTACTCTGCAACACCTGAGTAATGTAATTACGGAATTAAGTATAATTAAACACTATTAAACATATCTGATTGCATCAATTAGGGTTTGGGATCTTCTTCCGTTCATTTGTGTTTGACGAGGTCATATTTTCAACATGTCAGCTGATGCAGGTACATCTCATCTCTCTCTCACTCACACACACACACACACACACACACACACACACACACATATACAGTTCTTCGCTATTCTAAACTAATTGACTTTAAATCCATCGTCTAAATCTATTACACCCTAATTTTGCTGATTGATGAGAATCACAGATACGTGGCCCATCCAGGCTTCTTCATCTCTGGGGTGTCCCTTTATCTGCCTGTCCAATAATCCCTCGGACGTACTGGCCACGGCGGTGCGATCAGTGCCCCGCACAATGCAATTAAACCAGCAGTGCAGCACAGAGCTGCCGCTAATCCTCGGCCTCGCCTGAGCAGCTGTAAGACTAGCCGTGTCAATCCGGCATGATTGCTTGATTATAATAACCATAATAACCTCAGTATGAGCCTTCGCAGGATCTGTGGCCAGAGCAGCCAGAACTGGAAACAGTGTAGGTCAGGAAATCAGAGATGAATAACTGCTTCAGGCAGTTTAGAGTAACAAGTGATCCTGCGTCTTACTCGCTAAGAGCCGATACGATACATAACCACAGCGAAGATTATTTTTTCATAACGGTATATGCAAAAGTGTTTTATTCCATTTGATCTGTTTATAGTTATATTGAATGGTGTGGAACTTCCTCCAAACAAGTTCTGTTCTCACTTATGTTATAGCTATAAACAATGCAAAAAAAAACACAGCTTGTCATGTTACAGAGAAACCACAAAGCGTACACTCCTCTGTCCTGAAGATGTCAGAAAACTTAAAGTTACATCTTTTACTCTGAGTGTTACAAAGCGCTGAAACTGGAGACTCCTTCCATAAATGTTAAACAAACACATTTCTTCTTATTGAAAACTTCACCACATCAACGATTTCATAATCCAGTTATCCGTCGGTCAAATCTATGTGTAAATTGTTACTATTGAAACAATAACATATTAGAACGATCGCATTAACATTAAGCCGTGACTTGCTGCACTATTGTCAGAGCTGCTGTTACAGAAAATTAATCAATACCTTCTGACCAATCGCAATCCAGAATTCAGCAGCACTGAGGTAAAAGATATGCTTTTTTCCCTGTATTCCTAAACTCCTTCATCCAGTGATGAAACAATTCTATCCTGGTAGTCGTGGCTTCTTCTGGTATGAGCCCGCCCACATCCTGATTGAATGGCTTGATGAGGATAAAAATGATGTAAATCATATGCTATAGTTTTCACAGTCACCAGATCTCAACCCAATCCAACAGTAATGAGAGATTTCAGAGTGACATGTAAGACAGCGACAGGGCTCTCATCACGTTGCTCAGAGACGTGTATAATCTGTACCAAGATGTATTAATGATGTTTTGCTGTCTCTGCATGGCCCATTTTTGTCTGTATCTCACACAAGTGAGTACACCCCTCACATTTTTGTAAATATTTGATTATATCTTTTAATGTGACAACACTGAAGAAATGACACTTTGCTACAATGTAAAGTAGTGAGTGTACAGCTTGTGTAACAGTGTAAATTTGCTGTCCCCTCAAAATAACTCAACACACAGACATTGATGTCTAAACCGCTGGCAACAAAAGTGAGTACACCCCTAAGTGAAAATGTCCAAATTGGGCCCAAAGTGTAAATGTTTTGTGTGGCCACCATTATTTTCAGCACTGCCTTAACCCTCTTGGGCATGGAGTTCACCAGATCTTCACAGGTTGCCACTGGAGTCCTCTTCCACTCCTCCATGACGACATCACGGAGCTGGTGGATGTTAGAGACCTTGTGCTCCTCCACCTTCCGTTTGAGGATGCCCCACAGACGCTCAATAGGGTTTAGGTCTGGAGACATGCTTGGCCAGTCCATCGCCTTCACCCTCAGCTTCTTTAGCAAGGCAGTGGTCGTCTTGGAGGTGTGTTTGGGGTCGTTATCATGCTTCTCCGAAGGGAGGGGATCATGTTCTGCTTCAGTATGTCCCAGTACATGTTGGCATTCATGGTTCCCTTAATGAACTGTATCTCCCCAGTGCCGGCAGCACTCATGCAGCCCCAGACCATGACACTCCCACCACCATGCTTGACTGTAGGCAAGACACACTTGTCTTTGTACTCCTCACCTGGTTGCCCCCACGCACGCTTGACACCATCTGAGCCAAATAAGTTTATCTTGGTCTCATCAGAGCACAGGACATGGTTCCAGTAATCCATGTCCTTAGTCTGCTTGTCTTCAGCAAACTGTTTGCGGGCTTTCTTGTGCATCATCTTTAGAACAGGCTTCCTTCTGGCCATGCGGACCAATGTGATGCAGTGTGCGGCGTATGGTCTGAGCACTGATAGGCTGACCCCCCACCCCTTCAACCTCTGCAGCAATGCTGGCAGCACTCATCCGTCTATTTCCCAAAGACAACCTCTGGAAATGACGCTGAGCACGTGCACTCAACTTCTTCGGTCGACCATGACGAGGCCTGTTCTGAGTGGAACCTGTCCTGTTAAACCGCTGTATGGTCTTGGCCACCGTGCTACAGCTCAGTGTCAGGGTCTTGGCAATCTTCTTATAGCCTAGGCCAACTTTATGTAGAGCAACAATTCTTTTTTTCAGATCCTCAGAGAGTTCTTTGCCATGAGGTGCCATGTTGAACTTCCAGTGACCAGTATGAGGGCGTGTGAGAGCGATGACACCAAATTTAACACACCTGCTCCCCATTCACACCTGAGACCTTGTAACACTAACAAGTCACATGACACCGGGGAGAGAAACTGGCTAATTGTGCCCAATTTGGACATTTTCACTTAGGGGTGTACTCACTTTTGTTGCCAGCGGTTTAGACATTAATGTCTGTGTGTTGAGTTATTTTGAGGGACAGCAAATTTACACTGTTACACAAGCTGTACACTCACTACTTTACATTGTAGCAAAGTGTCATTTCTTCAGTGTTGTCACATGAAAAGGTATAATCAAATATTTACACAAATGTGAGGGGTGCACTCACTTTTGTGAGATTCTGTATATATATATATATATCATACACACCTTCATCGAAATTGTTACCACATGTTTTTTTTAATATATTTAAAGCCTCTCAAATGTAAATAACAAAATATTTGTGTCATGATTTGGGCTTATCCCTGAACAAGAGAGGTCAGAAGGATTTCCCTGGTTGAAAAACGGCATTGTGGGTAGTGAAGGAATGCGCGCTCTTGATTCCTTTCAGAAATATCTCGGAGCTGTCCCGCACTGAGCTCAAGGCCACTTTTTGTTTTGGCGAAACATGTTTTTCTCTTCCCACATGCTCCATCAGACAGTGGTGGGAAATTGTCGCAGTTATCCGACCCACATGAATGATTTACACTGAAATATACGCGGTGTGTGTAAACCTATTGGAACTAGTTAACACACTTATAAAGTGTAGTATATAAAGTGTGTGCTTTTCAGGAAGTGTGATTAGACGTACCAGGTTCATGAACCTGATCTCCCCTTCTCTTCAAACACAGACGGGTTTGCAAGTCACGTCGTAACGTGATACGGTAACGCAGGATTTTTTGAAATGCAGGAAGTGTCTGCTTTCTCAGTATCCTAAAGAATTTACTGGATTAAAATCTACATTTTGAAAATACCCACATTACATTAAGACATTTGTCTTATTAGTATCAAAAGGGAGAAAAAAAACTGGTGAGGCTGGTGAGGAAATGCCTATTTATAACTGTTTATAGCTGCTATGACGTAAGTGAGCACACTTTCCTGTATGACGTTTCATTCTGAAAGGTTATTTTTTAATATGACATTATTGGCAAAATGATGTGGTTTAAAAGGAATAAAACACTTGTAATGTAATGGGAAAATAAACTTTGTGCTGTAACAAGTTACTCCACTTCATCACATCACACCATTGTCAAGTATTTTCCTGTTACTGCATGACATGGAGTGTTTTATTCTTTACATATGGTGCTAATAACTGAGACCCTTATTGCATGTAATGGATATTTTTAAATAATTAATTCTAACTATTTTGCTGTTAACAGTAACACAGACTACGTTTACATGGACAGCAGTAATGTAATTATTGACCTTATTCTGAATAAGACGATATTGTTATTAAGGTGTTTACATGAGTCGCTTTTAGAATATTCCTGTAATGTTCCCGCTTTACATGGTATAGAGCGCATGGTATATATTAACGGCACACGTCATCACGTCCCCACGCCACGCCGTCCGACGTTCCCTCCCGAATTTCACGTATTAACATACAGTTCGTCTTCGTCAGGATACCGTATAGTTTTGGGTGTTTCATTTTTAATTTTACGAAAGCTTCAAGTGCAGGTAATTATTTGTTATAATTCGATTTGTGTTTACTTCAAGTATGAATTTAGTCGGATTGAGGTAATCAATAATCGTTGTTTACATGCTAGTTTCTTAATCAGAGTATTGTCTTAATTAGGTAAATATCAGATTATTGTTGTCCATGTAAACGTACTGAGTGATTTCTCTCCTTTTTATTACTTTTAAATACTTTTTACCTTTGACTCTGTACTTTTGGAAGATGCTCCTATCCAAAGAGACGTATTAAATAAAACTCCAGAATGAGCTGAAAGTTCTAAACTGAAAGATAAAATTCTACATAAAACTCCATCTGCTCTGTAATGGCGCAGTTATATGCCAGTATGTGAGGACGAGGTTAGATCGGAGCGGGCTGCAGACTCTGGGCCGAGGCGCTGACAGACCCGTCACTACCTGAGCCAGGAAAAAAAAACAGATTAGATCCCAATTAAAGCTCTTTCTCATGCCGCTGTTAAAAGCAGGAGAGTTGAAGCTTGAGTAAAGGTCATCAGGAGATTTGAATGACAGCTCCGACGTCCTCGCCTCCTAATTTCCACTGTTGTCTGGACATGTCTTCGTGCACCAGATCCAACAAACGCCATTAATTTCCAGGAATAACGGGTTACAGAGCTGGCTGACGTACGGAGATGTGTTCTCCAGCCACAGCAAGTGTCAAGAAGGGATTAGGGAGCGTGTAAGTGCAGTGGGGATCAAACCTGTGGACTTCTGGTCATACATTACAGCCGAGCTGCCCTAAACCACCTCAGACCACCTCCTAGAACATGTATGGAGAACCATCAAACATGGAGGAACTCTGATATAACTACGAGGCACGTTGGGTGTTTGATACGTGAGCCTGAGACTTTGCAAAGCACAGCAGGGTTATATGTAACTCTCAATTCAAAACATTTGTCCCTTTGAAGTCCATTCTATTTATGTAAATCAACATGAAGTGCTTATATACTACGGGTGTAACCGAATACATATGCATTATTCGGATTGAACAGATAGAGCATCCTGAACGAATACAAATACGAGTATTCTGTTTGTTTGGGAGTTGTTGGGGTTTTTTTTTTTTTTGAAAGCTTGCCAGCTTCAGGGACTGAGATACCGCTGTACAAAACCCAAAAAGAAAGAAAAGTGGTGTTTGTGTTAATGTTGAGCTGTAAGAAATGGGTCACAGCGGATTGCAGCCAGAATTCCCAACTCAAAAAATTCACAAAACAATTGAAACCAACCCAAGAATGTTGGGGAGCAGGAAAAGGTACATGTGTTCTTCTTTTTTCAGTCTTTTTTTTAGGGGAAACAAATGAACAGTTTGAGTATATACACTGATCAGCCAGAACATTAATACCCCCTGCCTAATATTGTGTAGGTCTCCCTTTTGCTGCCAAAACAGCTCTGAACCAACGAGGCATGGGCTCCACCAAGATATTCCTGTAAGTTGTGAGGTGGGGCCTCCATGGATCAGACTTGTTTGTTCAGCACATCCCACAGATGCTAGATCGGATTGAGATCTGGGGAATTTGGAGGCAACACCTTGAACTCTTTGTCATGTTCCTCAAACCATTCCTGAACAATTTTTGTAGAGTGGCAGGGTGCATTATCCTGCTGATAGAGGCCGCTGACGCTAGGGAATACCGTTCCTATGAAGGGGTGTACTTGGTCTGCAACAATGTTTAGGTAGGTTGTACATGCATCAAGGAGCCTTGGGTGCTGGTTCACCGCTTGTCCTTCCTTGGACCACTTTTGGTAGGTACTAACCACTCCATACTGGGAACACCCCAGTCCACTCCAGACCTGCCATTTTGGAGACGCTCTAACCCAGTCGTCTAGACATCCAAATTTGGCCCTTGTCAAAATCGCTCTGATCCTTACACTTACCCACTTTTCCTGCTTCCAACACATCCACTTCGAGAACTGACTGTTCACTTGCTGCCAGATATATCCCACCCTTTGACAAGTGCCATTGTAACAAGATAATGTTATTAATAATGTTATTCACGTCACCTGTCAGTGGTTTTAATGTTTTAACTGATCAGTATATATACAACAAGCAAGCATTATACTAGAAACCTGACAACCCTGCCCATGAAACTAAAAAAGGAACAAGTTCATTAACATGATAGGAACGGGAAATGAATTATTATTCGGTTTTAGCCCTGAATGCCTTACTGAGTTCCAGACAACAAAAGCGTATTTCTTCCATATTTCTGTACAAACTAAAGAAATAGACTTTCCTATTTTAACAGGTGGCTCTCCAAAAAATTAACCATTCAGTTCATTTTTAAAATATTGTAAAACTTGTCCTTTCATTGCCTGCCATTCTTAAACGATCATTTTCCAATGTTATTGAAAGCAATTTTTTTCAGAAATTCATAATGAATAATGAAATGCAGCTTAAAGGATCTCATTTTGACTCTCAGCAGCACTGTAAACACGTCTCAGCTTTACAATAGATACTCATCACGTGTCCTGTGATTTTTCTGTTCTTTCTGAAATGTAACAAACCTAGAAACTTTAATCTGACCAAAAAGTTAATCTGTCCAAATATTATCAGATGGTTGTTGTTGTCACTGCAGCCTAAATAACAATCGGATTTGGCAAAAACATTGTTGTTTTGAAGTGTTGTTAGTCACATTAGATAGAAGACAGCTTTCCAGAAAGTTCCTCAGGTAGGAACAGGCTTCAGGAGCAGAATACATGGTGCGTTCAAGTCAAGTCGGAAAGATCATATTTAAATATACTTCTATGTATGTACTTCATACTTCTAGTATGTTACGATATTAATGTAAAAAAGTGTATTGTATATTACATTAAAATTCTATTTTCAAATACTGTTTTTCTTTTGAAATAATACACTTACATTCACATGTATGAAAAAAACATTAAGATATATTTCTTTACACTTACATTTTGATGATGTGAATTTATTAAATCCTAATTTAAAATGCTGTTTTTTGTTTTTTTGTTTTTAAAGATTTTAGTGATAATAATCATGTGAATAACTGTGTGAAATCAAAGTATTTTTTCCTGTAACTACATTTTTTTTCTTTAAAACTTTATTTTTGATTGACAGTTTAAAAATTATTTCTAGGCAAACCATATTTGTGCTAGGAGATCTTTATTTGTAAATAAACAAATAAATAAATAAACTTGGCTACATCGAGGGCCTGAGGAAAAAGTTGTTAGTTTCCTGACAGACATGTAAAATCAGATCTTTGAGATTTTGAGTATTGAAGGCGTGAGTGCACACCATTATGCCTGCTATTAATAGTCAAACTGTTTTATTAGAGGCTTGAGATAAGAGCCGTGGAACTCGGCGCCACTATTGTGAGCGCTTATATTTCTTGCAAGTGTTAGGCTCCTATTTATTTTGCATTATCTTCATCACCACCACCACCATCATCATCATCATCATCATCATCATTATTATTACTAGTATTATTATCCTTGGATAATGCTTCAGTCGTCCAGCCTGAGCTAAAGGAGCGGTGAGGGAAAATAATAACGTCTGTACCGGAAGTTGCCTGAGTCAACAATGCTAGCTCTGAGGTGATGACGTCAACGGGACTGGAATAGCCGTGGGCTAATGTGTGCGAATAGTGGGGGGAGGAAAGCCTTAAAAAATGAAAGTAAAGGATTTACTATATTCAATTCAATTCAATGTTATTTGTATGGTGCTTTTAACAATGGACATTGTCACAAAGCAGCTTTACAGAAACATATACAGTACATTTTAAATGTATAAATGTATCACTAATGAGCAAGCCAGAGGCAATGGTGTTGAGGAAAATCTCCCTGAGACGATATGAGGAAGAAACCTTGAGAGGAACCACACTCAAAAGGGAACCCATCCTAATCTGGATGACACCAGATAGTGTGATTATAAATAAATAAATCCCTTCTATAAAGGTGTACTACATGCTCAAATAGTGCAGTTGTGTAACCAGGAAATTCATTCAAGTTTTCACATGAAGTCTGTTTTGCTGAACTTCCCCACTGTTCACTGATGGAGACTTGAGTGCAAAACTATTGTCGTTGTAATTGTAGTCCTAAGCCATCTTCATGGTTTTTAAGTGGTACAATCCTCAGTAATCTCAATGATCTTCAGGCTGTACCATGTGGGGTCATCCTCAGCAACAGAGAGTGATTTCCAAGTAATGAGAACTCCAACCAGAAGCAGGGCATCAGGATGGATCAGGCAGGTCCGGAGAGCAGAAGGGGTAAGGGTCAATATGGTACAATATGGATTTAAATGCAAGAACACAATTGGTAGAGTTTGGTGTTTTTCTGCACACAATACTTTATTAAAAGGAAAATTCCACCCTGAATATGTTTGTATTGAAATATCCGTGACGTGTTCAGTGATCCCGGGGGTAATTTGTTGGTTGGTGTTGTATTAACGTAATTCCTGTGAGAAGATTCACAAAAACAAATCACAAGCATGAGCGATTGCTGAAGAGCAAAAGCTTCTTTTCTCACTGTTTTCCAGCGATGGCAAAATTGCAAAATCCCAGAATGCAATGAAGCTAAAGTTCTACACATTGAGTTATGTCACACCCAGCTACGAGATGATGATGAAGCTGTTTGAGCAGAGTGCTGCGCAGATGAGATGAGAGGAGGTGAGCGAGCTGAACAGACTCAGCCGGCTTTCACACTGGCAATTTAGTCCGAAACAGAGCACGGTCTGCATCAAAAATTGCTGATGTGAAAGCTGTGATGCGGGTCTGGACGTTGCACTACGGTACCGAACCCGAGACCGCCTGTAGGAGGCGTTCTAAGTTCGGTTGCACTGGAACCGAGCTGCGATTCCCGTGAATGTGAACGCAACTCATACTTGGGTCGCACTTGTTCAGGAAGTAAAGTAACGTGTGTTTCAGCCGATGACGACGCCATTCGTTTCCATAACACATGTACCATGAGTGGCAGGGGAACGCTGTGGGACACAGATAAGGTCCACTGCTGCGCATAATAACACAGAAATACATTTTTTTAAAATGTAAAATACGGTGAGTAGTGTTGTTCTCAATGCATGTTTGTGATGACGCAAGATGAACATAAATGCACCGGGGTTCAATGGAATCAAGTGAGTCTGAAACCAGACCAACGCTGTGGGAACAACTGCACTCGGATTTGGACCGCAGCAAGCATACACAGTGTGAAATCCAACCAAAGGACTAAAGCGCCGCTGCATTTTCTATTTAGATAGAGATGAACTGAGAGTTAAATCACAGACGTTGTAGATCACATGTTCATTATAAAGATTAATACGCTTAAGTCTTTTAGGTGGATTTTCACAAAGCTTGTTCCTTAAAGGTGATGTTCAGTCATAATCTGCATGGGTAAATATTATTAAAACAGAGCTGTGTTTGAGTTGGCAGCTCTAAAGGGCTCAAAATTGAGACGTTGTCGGTCAGGCAGAGCGGATTCTGTACAGTCGGGGTCATTAGGGGTTCCTGTGAGTAATTGTGCAAGGTTGAATAAAAATCTCAATCCCATTTCTTCTGCTTAAACACACACACCCACACCCACACACACACACTTGCAGAGGGCACTGGTGTGTCAGGTGCTCCTAATTGCTAAGGAGCAGGTCTTAATTTACCAGGCGTGACAGAGGTCATTATCATGCGAGCCACAGCCATCTGGGATGTTTGCATAGCTATCACAGGCCTTCTCATAAACGAGACTTTAATTAGTCTTAATTAGAATTAGCCAGAGTCAGCAGGGAATGCCGGGCCCCAACAAAACGCAATCGCAATCCTAATAATAATAATAGCATCCGGCTCATTCTCCGCTTTGTGTTGGCAAGGGAGCGACAAAAAGTCTCTCGCTGGCTAAACTGATTTGGTCAGAATGAATATTCTCATGGCATTAATTAAACAGGGAAACATCTCGTTATGGAGTGCGGGGAAGAAAAGACACTGGTGACCACACGTTCTCCATCACATCATATTAACACACTCACACACACTCTCTCACACACACACACACACACACACACACACTTAAACATGTGAGCTGTCTGCCTCTTCTCCAATTTACTTACAAGTTATTTAAAATGACATTCATTTACATCACGTATAAGTCGTTAGGTTTCTCAGACAGTGTGAAAAGTAACTATAATCGGATAAAAAGCATGATGTACAGTTACAATCAACATGATTCCACCCCCATTGCAAATCAGGTTTATTGTCAAAATGTACAGACTTTCAGCTGTTTGCAATGAACAAATCAAACAAAGGCCATTGAAATAGTTCAACACAATGAATGCGTCAAGTGGTTTCCCAAATTCAACTGAAAATGCAACTTATAATGATTTCTCCAGTTTCAAAATTATTCAACCCCCTGAATAGAATCCCTCACAACAGCACAAAAAGGTGTTGTCTCAAGCACACCTGATGCAACTAATCAAGGGCTTCATTAATTGCACTAATACACCAGGTGTGCTTGAGATGGATCACATGAAATACCTGCAGAAAATTAATGCAATTCCTGGACGGGGCATAAAAAGGAAGCTATTGACGGCTGCAAGCAGATTTCTGAGAAGGCAGGTTGTGAAAAACCCTCGAGTGACTGCAAAAGACCTGCAGCAAGACTTGGTGGCAACAGGCACTGAGGTTTCAGTGAGCACAGTAAGGCACGTACTAAACGCAGAAGGTTTCCATGCCAGAACTCCAAGATGTACACCACTACTGACCCAAAAGCACAAGAAAATTCGTCTCAAAATCATATAAATAATCGACATTTTGGGATTCTGTTCTGTGGAGCAATGAAACAAAACTGGAACTTTTCTGCGATGGTTCAGCAATATGTCTGGAGGAAGAAGAATGAAGAAAGAACACTCTGTCCACAGTTAAGCATGGTGGTGGCTCGGTGATGCTCTGGGGCTGCTTTGCATCCTCTGGCACTGGAAACCTGCAGCGTGTGGAAGGCGAGATGGAATCATTGAAGTATCAGGATATCCTAGGAGAAAACATCAGGCCGTCTGTGAGGAAGCTGAAGCTTGGGCATCATTGGATCTTCCAACAGGACAATGATCCCAAGCTTACCTCAAATTCCACCAAGGCTTGGTTATAGAAGAAGTCCTTTAAGATTCTACAGGGCCATCACAGTCACCTGACTTGAACCCCATAGAAAATCTCTGGTGGGATTTGAAGAAGGCGGTTGCAGCACACAAACCCAAGAATATTACAGAACTAGGAGGCCATTGCTCATGAGGAATGGGCTACGACTGCTCAGGAACGCTGCCAGAAGCTGGTGTCTGGCTATGCATCTCGTTTGCTGCAGGTCATAACAGTTGCATTTTCAGTTGAATTTGGGGAACTACTTGAAGCATTCATTGTGTTGAACTATTTCAATTGCTTTTGTTTGATTTGTTCATTGCAAACAGCTGAAATTCTGTAAATTTTGACACATAAACCTGATTTGCAATAGTATGACATTCTATAATCAATAACAATTTGCAACTATTGGCAAGTTGCTATGGTATAAGAGGAATAAAACGCCTATGATGGTTTAATAGGAAAATAATGTGCTCTGCTTCATCGCAACATCCCGTTGTTGATTAGTTTCCTTTAAGAGTATGAAACAGAGTACTTTATGCCTCACTTACTGAATATAAACCTTACAGTCACGTTCCCTCACTCTTTCTTTCAATTCCTCGAGGAAGTGTGTGACGCTCCGGTCAAAAGAAACGTCTGGTAGAAATGTAGAGCTGCTCTTCTCTCAGCAGCTGTCACTCTTTATTAGCCAAGACATCATGGCATGTGCGCACGTGTGTGTGTGTGTGTGTGTGTGTGTGTGTACCTGCTGGTTGTACCCTATGGTACCAAACAGGAAAACATGGTCGCATCATATACTTCACATCAATACTTTTCATCTTCATGATCCACAACAATTTTTAGGCTTCATTCAGAACTATGGCTTTGATCATAATTAAATATGGAAATTACAGAGAAATGAAACTAAATCTTAACGTAAAATTAACTACTTGTTAATGTGAGTAACGAGTTTTTGAGTGTTACAAATGTACAACACCGGAAGCATGTTGTCTAACACAGGAAAACATTGTGTAGTCGTTGATATGGTGACGTTTTCTATAAGGAGATGTTTATTAGACATTTATGGGAGGAGTTTAACTTTGTACGTGTAACGTGTAACTTTATGCTTTCCAATACGTTCAGGCCAGATGAGTTTACGCTTGTAGCGCTTTTTCATTAACAAGCTGCACTGTTTTGTCTTCAAAAGAGAGAAAATGAAGTCGTGACTGTTTATAGCTGCTATAACGTGAATGAGAACACAAACTTGTTCCATGGATGATCCACAAAATGAAATGTAAATATAAACGGAAAAATGACGTCATTCTTTAATAAATAAAAATAGTAAATTGTTGTCTAGTAGCCGTGGTATAAGAGGGATAAAAAACACTGAGATGTGCTGTTACAGGAAACTAATCAGTGTAACGTGTGTAATCCTGTTACTGAGTATGAACAGACCAGGGATGTCCGTTCAGTAAGACCTGAAATTGGTCTACAAAACAGTCCGTACAGGATTTTGCTGAGGTTTTTTTTGTGATTGTTGCTACGGCTTTTTAATAAATTTGCAATGATATTTGCTTCTTTTTTTTTTTTGCAGAAATTTACTTGAATTGGTGAAATCGCAATTGCATGAAATAGTTTTGAAATAGTCTTTCTCAGTGAAGTTTGTTGGTAAAAGAGCTGTACCTTTTAGCTGTATTCATTCTTATATTTTAGACGCACGTGAATGGAAGCGGGTTTTGGCTGAATGCACGTTGTGATGATGTCACATGATGCATCTTGGCCCAAATCTGAAAATCTGCAGTAATTTTGAAAAATTGCAAGCTCCTACGAATATTGCTACATTTGATTGATTTTGTGTTCAATTCTGCGATCGCAAAAATTCCTGGAGGGGCTGGTAAAAGGACAAAGTAGTTTGTTTTGTAGTTCGTAAAAAGGGAGCACTTAAATATATACTGTATATATATATATATATATATATATATATATATATATATATATATATATATATATATATAGTATTTTAGTCTATAGTCATTCTGAAATGGGACCGATTTACTGGATTCCCCCAAACATCCAATATGCACTCACACTTTCACGTCCTTAAATGTTTTTGATCTCACTGGGTCCAAGGTGAAACGATTCCCAGACATTGAGCCGTGTCTCCTCATACCTCAGTTTCAGTCGCTCTCTTCCTGTAGGCCAGGATTTCAGCCTTCATTTTGTATGTATGGGAAAGAGCAAAACTTTATTACCTAGGGTCTGATTAACATCGTAATTGGCCAGGCTCAGACCTGCAGAGCCAGTCATATCCAGGGAATATGGGCATTAGCATGGTTTAATTGGGGTTTTTTATGAGGAGACTGGTATTTGGTGGTGAGAGAAGAGCCTGAGAGAGAGAATGAGTGTTAAGTCATTATCAACTACAGACACTATTCCAATTCCCTTACTAATGTCTGAGGAACAGTCTGAGAACTTGTTGAATTTCTTGCTTTGACTGCCAAAGGTAGAGAAGATTGCTTGTTGAAACTGGATTCCGATCGGTCGGAAGGTATGGATTAATTTTGGATAATCATTTTGAGTTTTATTGTCATGCGCATAAAGAGTGCTCTAATAAGCCCATCCAGGATTTCATGATTTTGCGATCAAAGAAATGAACGCAAAATTCAGCAAACGCCACAATATTGGGAGGGGCTTGCAAATTTTCAATACGACTGCAAATTTGGGCCAAGACGCGTCATGTGACATCATCACAACACGCATACAGCCAAAGCCCTCTTCGAGTCATGTGTGTCGAACATGAATACAGCTAGAAGATCTGGTTTACCAACAAACATCAATGTGAAAGACTGCGCGAAACAATTTAGTGCAATCGCCAATTCAAGTAGTTTTACGGCAAAAAAAAAGCACAAAATCTCTGCAAGTTCCATCACAAAAATAAATAAATAAATAAATAAATAAATATATAAATAAAGCAGCAAAATCAAGCATTTTTGCCCACAACAATCACTGCCCTGTATGGACTGTATAAGCATGTATATACTATATAACAAAATTCTTGTGCTGCAGTTGCACACTCCTCCAAAGACACAGCGCACACATTTATAAATAAACTCTAAACTACAAGAATAAGGAAAAAACAGACAAAAGGTCAGTGCAGAATTATAAATGTACTCTAAGCTAGTAAAAATAATAATAATCCGCAGCAGGTTGATATTAATGCGCTCATACTAAAACATTATTGTTTCTTTAATACCAACATACATATAGATATACTCATTGATATGGTGAAGTTTTCTGGAAGGAGTCTCCCGTGTCAGCACTTTGTAACAGTCAGTAACACTTGAACGTCCTCAGGACAGAGGAGTCTACGGCTTGCGGTTCCACTGTAGCGCGGCAGGATACTTTTTTTTCCGGTCTTATTCATTTCGAGAGAAAGACTGCTGAGAGGGAACGACTGTGTGAGCTGCTATAACACAGTCACTGGAGTTGCACAACATAAAATTCAATCGAAACTGCTTAAAATGATGACATCATTCATTAATACGCTAAAAATAAAAATTGTCATCGTTGCCATATTGAAGCAGTAGAAGAGAAATAAAACACTTCTGGACGTACTGTTTTGGGGAAAATATTGGGAAAAATTCGTTTTGGGGGGAAAAAATTATTCCTTATTTTTTCTCCTTTCTAATATATTTGACTTTACACGTTGTCCTGAGCCCTGGTGCTTTATTTATGATGATTAACCCCCGTGTGCTGTCGATGTGCGTCTTTATGTTTGTGTTTTTCCAGATTTTTCTCTTTGGTCCATTATGGTGTCCGTTAATAACCGTCTCAGTCACTGCTTTCAGAAAAAAAAACATCGTCCAGAACCTCTTTGATCCTCTAATACATAAACAAGCACTCGCTAATAGATCTCTCATCTCTGCCTTA
Organism: Ictalurus punctatus; assembly: GCF_001660625.3. NCBI lineage: Eukaryota > Metazoa > Chordata > Actinopteri > Siluriformes > Ictaluridae > Ictalurus > Ictalurus punctatus. The sequence goes on along the minus strand of NC_030427.2, from coordinate 14,700,343 downwards.
ACAGCGCTCCAGCATTATTAAGAGCTGCTGTGCTTTTGTGGAGGAAAGGCTGCTTTTCCTCGTCCAAACCTGACGTACAGTAGTTCCATGTAAAAGACACAACATATGGAATGAGCGCATGTGTAATAATTATTCTGTGTGTTGTGTGTGTAGATGTACTGTATAGTCATGTGGATTGCAAACAGCACCACAGTCACTTTGGCTCGGGGCACACTTAGTTAAAGTCAGGTCTCGTTCATTAGGAGTGGAGATTTTGGAGTAAAAGCTGCGGTTTTATCAGGGCAGGACCTGAGGAACGTTCCAGAGTCCTCAAGGAACAAACAATTCCCGACAGGAAGTCTAGAGCAAGACATCGCTTTAACGTTAACATTAACGTCCTCATTAACCTGCTCACCTTCCCCCGAAGACCAATTAGGAGATGCACACACACACACACACTCACACACACACACACACACACACATACACACACTCACACACAATGATATCTCAACAAGTGAAAGCATATAGAAAAATATGTCGTATATTTCTTATTATGAGCTTATATAATGCAAGAAACACAGAACTTTTTCACAGATTTTTTTTCAAGCTTGAAATTGATGCATTATATTCATTGATCATTTTGATTGTTTTAAGGGATTATTCTTTGAAAAAATATTTTTCAATATCTGCCAATTTAACAGGTTTAACAGTTTAAAATGTAAAAAAATATATATATTTCAAATATTTAACAAAAACAAGCTTTGGGTGAGAATGCAGTGTGTTTTTTAATGTGTTTTTAATGTGTTAATAGCATGCATGTTATTAATATTTTATGTAAAAAAATAATAATAATAATAAATCCAACACACACACACACACACACACACACACACACACACACACACACACACACACACACACAGAGCAATATCTTACCAAGAGAAAGCATATAGGAAAACATATTGTATATATTTTTTATTAGGAGATTTTAATAAAAGAATTAGAACTGTTTGTAAACTTTATTGAAGCTTGAATGCCTTACTATTATATTCACTATATTGATTTAGTTTCTTTTAAGCTTTTGTTTCTTTTTTTAAAATTTGCCAATCAAATAAGACAAGCTTGAAAATGAATGTGAGTTATGAATATGAGATTTAAAACTGAAATATTTGACATTTTTATGCTTTTTCTTTGGCACGTGCTTGAACACAAACTCCAGGCTGATATTTATTACAATATTAAATAACATTAGTAATTTTATAGCGTGCATTTTACTGATATTTATTTTTTCAAAAACCCAGAATGTTTAGAATATAATTGGAGGTTTTTTTTAAAACTGAAGCGACTAAAGACATGAGTATAATTCTTTATGCTAAGCTCAGAGTTAGGTAAGACCACCACTATTTTTTTCTTTTATAGTAATTTTTTTTTTTTATGTACTCTTACATCCTGTAATTCAGCCTATTTTTAAGCACCCTAATTATGAAGATGAAAGAACAGGGCTGCCATAGCAACTCGATAAACACACACATTATAGCGAGCTAGGCCATATCTCGCTTCCCTCACCCCTCATGTGTCCGAATCTTACAGCATTTAAAAAGTCATTACATTATATATTATTCTATTATTACGTATATTTACATACGTCCAGGTTTTACGCTCAGAAAAAAACATGACCTAGTAAAATCACACACCTTATACAGTGGAGGCTCCACATAAACCAATTAAAAAACATATGTTATCGTTGATATGATGCGGTTTTGTGTAAGGAAGGAGTCTCCAGTGTCAGCACTGTGGAACAGTCAGAGGTAAAGCTGTAACTTGAGAACGTTTTCCAACATCTTTAGAATGGAGGAGTTTACACTTATTTGTGGTTTCTCTGTAACATGAAAAGGTAAAAAAAACTTTTTATTTTTCATTTTATTACCTTCTATTACTATCTTTTAATGTGACAACACTGAAGAAATGACACTTTGCTATAATGTAAAGTGTGTGGCAACAAAAGTCCTCAAATGGAAGGTGGAGGAGCACAAGGTCTCTAACATCCACCAGCTCCGTGATGTCGTCATGGAGGAGTGGAAGAGGACTCCAGTGGCAACCTGTGAAGCTCTGCTGAACTCCATGCCCAAGAGGAAGGCAGTGCTGGAAAATAATGGTGGCCACACAAAATATTGACACTTACGCCCAATTTGGACATTTTCACTTAGGGGTGTACTCACTTTTGTTGCCAGCGGTTTAGACATTAATGGCTGTGTGTTGAGTTATTTTGAGGGAACAGCAAATTTACACTGTTATACAAGCTGTACACTCACTACTTTACATTGTAGCAAAGTGTCATTTCTTCAGTGTTGTCACATGAAAAGATATAATCAAATATTTACACAAACGTGAGGGGTGTACTCACTTTTGTGAGATACTGTATTATAACCTATGGAGGCCGCCATTATGTGAGATGCGCAGTGCACTCTGAGTCGATGATGTAAATCTGTTGCACTTGAGCATTCATAAGAATTCCTCGGCAGGAAAAGAATGCCACACTGTGCTGCTTTTGGCCGGAATTTTCTAGTGGCTGTGATACATGGGATATCTGTAAATATAAGCATCTTGTTAGTGCATTTTTTCTGTACATTCTCATGACGTAAAGCTCCTGTAAAATTTGCCTAAAATGCCTTGCCAAGGCATACCCAAAGTACAATTAAAGTTGTTCTTGAACCATTTGGATGTGCATGTGTAAGAACCACATGCATGGTTTTGGTCTCTTTTGAAAGGAGGACTAAATATTTTACATAATTGGGTTTTTTTGGACAAGTCTGTTTTTGTCAGGATGTTACGAATCAGTGGATTACTATGAGGCTTCATATGAGGTGAGCTGCCTCCATTTCGTAAGTGTTTGTTTGTATGTTAGTGGTCTGACAGATGTTGATTGTAGCTGCTATTGTGATTGTATCTCAATACGGTTTATATCAATCGAATCACAAGAATCTTGCTTTCCAAAGATACGAGAACCTTCGTACACGCAGAGCTGTGTAGATAACATATATTTACTCATAACATGGCAACAGCGCACTGGTAGGCCGTCGTAATTTTAATAGGATAAAGTATACGACGGCGAGATAATAGCTGATAATCTCTAAAATTATTTATATTAGAATATGTTTCGTCATACAACGATAGTTTAATCCATATGCTTTCCTTGAACAACAAACACTCTCGGTTGGCATAGACGTGCAGTTACTACACAGACACCATGGATTTTGCCTGACTCTCGCCTCCTCACCTCTCTGATCATCTTCATTTTGACGGACATTTTGAGTCTTCTATATTAGCCTCCTCGCTTATGTTACGCTCGGGTTCAAATTGAAAAGGCTGAAGACATGTTTATATCGCTGTAGGGTCGCTGAGAATCAAGACCGTTGCAACCATTTTACATCACTACCCAGAATGCTTTGCAACGTAAACAGCAATGATGAACGAATAAAGGATTTTTATTATTTTATTATTATTATTATTATGATTTATATATCGGTTGTCAGTGCTAATCTAATAAATCTTCATAGTCGGGGTTCCCTTTAAATGTTAGACAAATGGATAAAAAGGGTTTGGGTTTTTTTTTTAAGCTGTTATTTAAATAATTAAAACATTGTAATCGTTGACAAATGGATGTAAAAAAAAAATTAGGACATGCTTTTATATGAAAATAATCAACTTAGAAACAACTAAGCTAGTAACAGTAACTCTACTTCATCACACCACCCTGTCGTTGATTACTTTCATATAACATCATGACAAAAAGTTATTTATTTCTTAAATATATGATATAAACCTATTCTTACACTTCATACTTATTTCAAAATGTCTTTGGAAGCTAGAGTGTGACTCAGAGTTGGCAGTGATTTGCAATAACAGAACCTGAATGAAAGGTTCTGATTCTGATTCCTAATTTCTAAAGAAATAATTAAATGGGCAAAAACACGCAGTTGATTTCCTCTTTGAGTTCTCTGTGTATAAAAATAGAAGTTGATCTCCCTTATCCTGTACGGTAAATATAAAACAGTGGTTGTGTCAGGAGGAGAAAATGCACGGTGACTTGTTTTGCGCCCGGGCGTTTGTTGTGCTTGAAAGGAACTCGGAGGTCTATCTTAGGAAATATTCTCATGTCACTCCTTCATAATGAAAGTGGACGATCCTTTGTCGATGCCGGCCGCCATTTAGTGTCATTTAACCATAAATCATCATGTTAAAGAAAGCCTCTGGCAAAACACCTAATGACTGAGACAGACTGTAGATAAGGAGCGTCATTGATGGGGCATAATTGAAGTCACTAAATATAGACCATGTTCAATAAAGCGAGTACAGTGGGAGTATTAAACATGGCTTTATTATAGATTTATATACCCTAACGCTGCTGAATTCTGGATTCTGACTGGTCAGAAGGTGTTCATTCATTTTCTATAACAGCACAAATCGCATGTTTAGATTAATACGTTTTATATTCAATCATTTCTATAGTAACAGTGTGTTCACAGGGACTTATACGTATTAAATGGATTAAAAATTGTTGATAAGTTTTTTGTAAGGAAACATTTGTTTAACATTTAACATGGAAGGAGTCTCCAACGTGTGTAAGTTTTCCAAAATCTTCAGGAAGAGATTTAGCAGTTTCTTGGAAATGTCAAGACAAGCGGAGTTGTTGTTGTTGTTGTTGTTTTATTAACTTAAAAGAGAGAGAGAGATAAAGTGAGACTGGTGATGAACACCTGTTTATATCTGCCATAACATCAGTGAGAACAGGAGAACAGGAACTTGAATTAAGGATGTTCCAGAGCCTTAAACATTATAGCTATAAATGGATAAAAGGTATGACGTGTTGTTCTTTGTTCTTTAATAAATGAGAAACAGTGATCGTCGTGGTATAAGAGGAATAAAACACTGCTGTTATAGGAAAATAATCAACTTGAGAGTGGTACCGCTGACTCCGCTTCATTGCACCACCCTGTAGTTGATTACTTTCCTATAACAGCACAACACGTAACGATTAATTCCATACTTAACATAACCTGCACTTCGAATTCTGTGTTGCTATCAAGTTTCAATTCTGACTTCTCTTTTGCATTTATTTATTTATTTGCACGGGGAAAAAACCCCATTAGGCTCCCACCAAACTTTTCCAAATCATTCTTCACTTGCGAAGTTCGTTTTCAAGTCACATGAGATCATCACACACTGAAATATAAGGAAGGGTATTTGAATAAATGGCAGTCAAACAGTGAGAAATGAAAGATCTGGGCTGAGGACGTTCCCCGAGGCACTCGCTGGAGGACAGAGGACATTTTAATACCCAGAGAGTGCGAATGTTTAAATGCCACTAATATGTAGGACGGAGAGATGGATCAGGATGTGTGTAAATACTGTAAACACCATCGCTCGCTATGAGCTGATAAACACTAAATCAACAGGGTCCTGGTCTTTACACGCTAATGACGTCATGCTAAAGAAAGGACCACAAACATTTTGTCTTTTATCGAGTTGTATACAGCCGGGGATTAGCGTTCGTTTGCACTTATTCAAAGGTAAAGTTTCAGTATTATGCTTATAAAAAAACAAATATGGTTGCTAAGGTTGGAGTTTTGTTCCTATGGCTATATGGCTATATGGGTAATCAGCCACTGTCACACCATCTTATGCTCTGGCATTCGTTGTATGATCCTGATGTTTCATTCATTTATTTATTTATTTATTTATTTATTTATTTATCTATCTATCTCCCTCCTTCTCTATGTCTGTGTTGTTGTGTTTATGTTTTTCTATGCACCCACAGTGAAAACAAAGTTCTTCTTTGTGGACAAATAAATGATCTATCTATCTATCTATCTATCTATCTATCTATCTTTATTTTTACTGTAACAAGATATAGAAGATATGCCGTTATAGGAAAATAATCAGCTTCAGGGTGGTGACAGTAACTCTGCTACATCACACCACGCTGTTGTTAAGGGTTTTATTCTTTCTGTACCACAGCAACTTGCCAACGATTACATTTTTATTTATTAAAGAATGACATGCTTTTTTATCTGTTTATAGTTACATGTAATATTGTAGAACATCTACGAAAGAAGTTATGCTTTTGCAGCTATAAGCAGTCATTCTCTCATCAACCTCTCTTTGTCCTCTCTCGTGAAGTTAATAAGACAACGAAAAGTAAATAAATAAACGTAGCTTGCCATGTGACCATTAAACCGCAAAAGTGTAAACTCAAGTTACTGCTATACCGCTGACTCGTACACAGCACTGACACTGGAGACTCCTTCCATAAATGTTAAATACACGTCTCGTTACTTTAAGAAAACTTCACATATTAACGATTTTTATAATCCGCTTTATGTGGAGCGTCAGCAGTACGAATCCCTGTGAATGAGCTGTTACTATACAAACGATAACATATTAAAAGGAGGAACAATGGGATGATGTTACAGTCGGCCATCAGCTTTCTCCCTCACCACTCATCCTGCTTCGCTTCCTCCTTAACCAGCCTCAGGACTAAATCACGCTGGAGGAAAGAGAGTGTAGTGTCATGAAATTCATGAGGAACTGCTTTAACAAACGCTTCAACATGATGTGAGGCTGTGAGGATTCAGAAGAAAAAAAAACGGGTGAGAAGGCTTTTTTGGGGGGGTCGTGGAGGTTTGAGGAAAGGCTGTGATGTGATTCTGCCCCCTGTAGGCTAGTTTAGGAAGTGCTTTAGGAGGTACAGAGTTTAGAAATTGTTTATTCATGTCATATACCTCAGCGATGTTGAATTCTCTATTCTGATTGGTCAGAATGTATCGATTAATTTTCTTGAACAGCAACGCAGACACAAATCACAGTATCAATTTTTTTTAGGCACTTGTTCAAATACCATATCGTTACTATGGTAACAGCTTGTTCAGAGGGACTTGTACGGTGGATAACCATAAACAGATTTGAAAAATAACTGACATGGTAAAGTTTTGTGTAACATTTATGGAAGGAGTCTCCAGTGTCAGCAGAGGTAAAGCTACAATGTTTCTTTTTTCTTATTAACTGGCTGGTGAGGGAACAACTGGTTATGCTCTAACGCAAGTGATAACAGGAACTAGCTAGTTTCAGGCATGTTCCACAATATTAAATGTAACTTTAAATGGATAAAAAGTACAACACCATTGTTTTATTCATAAAAAGATTATAAACCTCGTCCGTTGTGTTTTCTTTCTTTACTTGGTCATAGTGAATGTCCGATATCTTTTTTCATAGCAGAACAGATTTCCTGTGTGAGTGTGTGTGTGTGTGTGTGTGTGTGAAAGTCCCAATAAACAGTGGTCTCTCTGTGTTTTTGGCTTGAGAACTCTCTGCCCTCAGACCCGCAGAACATTATATTCTACAACCCCAATAACAGCAGCACAGCCCGGGCACGTCGCTTTATCCTCGACTCAAATCAACAATCTCAGATTTAACCGAGCCTCCGTCAGGCCTCCAATACAGATCCATAAGCACCGCGTAGCTTTTATAAAGCTACGGATGAAGATGTCAAAACATGTCATTTTACATGAAAGAGAGGAAAAGCGCTTAATTATCATTCTGGGTGATAATTATATTTATCGGTTATTGGTTTGATCCTTAATAATGGCATGCTTATGAAGCTTTCGGATGTTTTCTTGTAGGAATCCACCTGCACTCTGGACCTGGAAGTATAAACCACTTCAGGACGTGCTGTTGCAGAAAAATAATCAACTTTGGGGTGTAAAACTGAGTACGTTTATATGGACAACAATAATCCGATATTAACCCGATTAAGACGATACTCTGATTAAGAAACTAGCGATTATTGATGACCTTAATCTGACTAAAGTCATACTCAAAGTAAACACAAATGGAATTAAGACAAGTGGAGTATTCCTGTTTTAGTCGCATTATCGACGTGTATTACAGACATGTACACACCTTAATCACATACACACACGGCAGTGCTCAACCGTTTGGCAGCAAATGAGAGCACGACTGCGTCCGAAACCGCGTACTTACCTACATGTATCTCGGATACTATATAGTAGGTAAGTACGTGGTACTTACAGATGAACTGTATGTTAATACGTGAAATTCTGGAGGGAGCGTCGGACGGCGTGGCGTGGGGACGTGATGACGTGTGCCGTTAATCAATCTATGTTCTATAACATGTAAAGCGGGAACATGAAAGGAATATTCTAAAAGCAACTCATGTAAACACCTTAATCACAATTTCGTCTTATTCAGAATAAGGTCAATAATTACATTACTGCTGTCCATGTAAACATAGTCAGCACATCATTGATTATTTTCCTCTAACAACACAACCTGGAGTTTCTTTATTCCTTAAATAAATGAAATACACCTATACGTAATACATAGGAAGTATAATATACAAGTAGGTTTATGTCATTTAGACAGCGTCTTTTTTTTTTTTTTTTTTTTGCTGAAATTTTTTTTGCTGAAAAACCAAATTTGCTATGCAAGAAAAACAGCAGGCTAATATAAATTAAAACTTAATAACCATTATTGAGAGTTCTTTTCTCTCCTGTATTATAATTGATCCGAATAAGAGCGCTGATGTAATGAGTTTTGACTTGAGCTTATTAACCCTTCAGGGTTGCTTTACAAAAGAGTTACGCAATGCTGAATATGTACCTACGATTAATACGCAAACATTAATAAACTTGTTCTGTGGGCGTGTTGGTCATTAACACAGAGCTCATTACTGCACTCGTGTCCCTGATGATGACCCTGCGAGGACCAGACTCTTACGAGACCCCTCTTCCTGCAGCCCAGAATGTCTGCACAGGAGAGATTAATGAATTAGAAATTAAAATGGAGTCCTGTGGGAGGCCAGCACTCGTCTCTGCATAAACTCAGCCCCTTCCCCTTGCGTGCGCCCCTTCTCCCCTATTTCGGCCCGAGCAGACGGATGTGGCTATCGAGCCACCGGAATAATCACAACTGCTCCAGATGTGCGCCATTGTGGCCGTGGCCGAGGTGACCACATCACTATTTCTGCGCATTGTCGCACAGGGGGACCTCTTTCACTGGCCTCGGGTGTGCTGATAAGATTGAGTATTAGCCAGGGAGCAGCGGCTCGTCGCATCACAATAAACCGCTGTCAATCAAAACGTCTCGTCGGGGGAAACCTTATGACCCGTTTCTTTTCCGAGGGCTGGGTCTGTTCTGCTTCCTGTTCTCACCTGTATAAAAAACGATTAGGTTCTAGGCTGGGAACAAAGACATCACTCATCGCTCATGAGTGTGCGTGTGTGTGTGTATAATGCTGCTTTGCTTTTTACTCAGAAGAGCTCGGAATAACGCCATTTTCAACTTCCGTTTGTTTGAAGAAAAACAAGGACACCTCCATATACGTTTTTTGTTAGCAAAAAACTAGCCAGCTAACTGGGATGAGTGATGTATAATTTCCTCCTCAAAACAGTAAAGCTAACTGCATCTCAGTGGGTCTGTATGTTGTAATATAACTCATTTAAAAGTAAGTAGTGCTACTTTGTTTATTGATCATGCTGTGAGCAGCCATTTTGATTTAACGTCATTTGCTGAACTCTGATTTAAAGACCGTACGTGAGCAGCTATTTTTATTTAATGCCACTTGCTGAACTCAGAGTTGAAGACATGATGTGAGCAGCCATTTTAGTGAATTTGCTGAACTCGGAGTTGAGGAGAACGTCCTGAGTTCCCAGACTTTTTGCTAGTCAGTTGTCGGGAATTACGAGTTACACCTTTGAATGCAATGAGCGTACAAAAGGACATTTTTTAGCCCGAGCAAAAGGCCCCTTCAGAGTGACGACCAATGCTCACCCTAAAACCTCACGCCACACACAGAATGCGCAGACTTGCGTGGGATAGCAGTAAAATTCCCCCCACACACATCATTCCCACCCCATGCCTCAGCACAAAAGCAGCAAAACACCCTCACCCCTACCACCAACCGAATCGAGTCCTGTGTGAAATAAACACTTTGATTGCCATTCTTCTCTCTCTCTCGCTCTCTCTCTTTCTCTCTCTCTCACACAAATATTTTCCACAGCGTCTCTCGGTGTCTCAGCACAAAGCCGGCATTGTGAGTGAAGGCAGAACAGTGACGACGCTTCGGTGAATGCGACCCGTTCATATCGGACGCAGTGGGCCGACCTAACAGCGTACAAACACGCGTACTGACGATGAGACATGTTTCCGCTGTTTGTCTCCAGCGCAGGAGGGTGTTGTTGTTTTTTATGCATTTTTCTCATCAGATATTCCTGATTCAGTGGCTCAACCCTCACACGCTCACTTATATAGCGATAAAATTGGATTCGTTAGTAATTAGAGTCCTTGCGAGCCGAACTCTGGGTTGTTATTCCTCATACTCATGTTTTATTATTTTTTCATTTAGTTATTGGTTTCTGTTAACACTTTTTGAACCGCTTAAGTGTATTTACAAGTGTATTTCGTGTCTGAAAAAATCCCAGTCTGCAAACCTGCCTTCCAGTCCGAATGTTCGTATTCAGATTGGCCTCTTTTCATCCTCATTAATCATTATGAGGAGAAGTTTCATGTTTATAGAGCTGTCGCTTTCAAGCAAGTGAATGGCTGAGTACACTTGAAAGTGATGTCAGGACAAATAGAATGTGCATAAATGAAAAACCCAGCGTTCCGTCTCCCTCTGTATTTTCTTTTTGCGGGGGAGAGGCGGAGCTTAGCTGCCTTTTATCTAGCTGTCAGAGCAGACCAGTGTTGCTGACCTAGCCCCTTTTCAGACCCTTTTAGCGAATTTTTTGCAAAAAAAAAAAAAAAAGCGCCTAGCGACAAATCTAGTGACTTTTTGGACAAACCTTAGCAACTTTCCAAATGTCACCAGTACTGTCCTGCAAGCACAAGGTCTTGCTTTCCCGCTGCACTCTCACCTCTCTCTGCGTCTGCTCTGTTCTGTGAAGGGCTGATTTAGCAGTCATGGCTAACGAGACACACCCTTCATCCCAATTTACAACATTCTTATGGGAATGTGTTTAGAATGTAAGACGAATGTAATGCAACATGTTCTACATGTAAAATAGTCCAGGTTATTACAGCCTAGTTCTCTTGTTCAAAGTAGTTATAGTGTTCAGAAACATTTTTGATCATTCATGTTCCGTACCCGTCCATTATTTAGTTTTATAAAAGTCATCAAATTTGGGGGGTTTTTTAATCAGAAAAGTCATGAAAAAAGTAATTAAAGAAAAGTAGAAAAATACAAAATAAAAAAAAACTATCTATCTATCTATCTATCTATCTATCTATCTATCTACCTATCTATCTATCTATCTATCTATCTATCTATCTATCTATCTATCTATCTATCTACCTATCTATCTGTTTATCTATCTATCTGTCTGTCTGTCTGTCCGTCTGTCTATCCATCTATCTAAAATAGATTTTATATATATATATATATATATATATATATATATATATATATATATATATATATATATATATATATATATATTTATATATATATGTATGTATGTATGTATGTATGTATGTATGTATGTAGTGCCACATGATAGGGCAGGCTTAGGGAGGCTTCAGTTACAAGTGGTTGAGAACCTCTGCTCTAGTTGAACTACCATAAGTTTTGGGGG